>NC_088401.1:78356376-78368876 GCF_034236695.1 Oncorhynchus nerka | reverse complement strand
GGAGAGAGGACTGTCTCTTTACAGTAGACTGATAGTTCCAGAGGTATAGGAGAGAGGGATGTCTCTCTACAGTAGACTGATAGTTCCAGAGGTATAGGAGAGAGGGATGTCTCTCTACAGTAGACTGATAGTTCCAGAGGTATAGGAGAGAGGGATGTCTCTCTACAGTAGACTGATAGTTCCAGAGGTATAGGAGAGAGGGATGTCTCTTTACAGTAGACTGATAGTTCCAGGGGTATAGGAGAGAGGACTGTCTCTTTACAGTAGACTGATAGTTCCAGAGGTATAGGAGAGAGGACTGTCTCTCTATAGTAGGCAGATCCAGCTAGATAAACAGGTTTGGGAGCAAGAGGATGTTTTTGGCATAGAAATATAATTAATAGAACGGGCTTGGAACCTCTAACCCATCGCTGACTTAAATTAATCTATTCTATGGATTCTATTTCTATGGTTGTTGGTTGGACGTCAGATCTCCTGGCTGCATGCTAAGCAGGTTTACTTTGATCAACGAAAGGCAGCCCCTACTGGGAAAGAAAGAGAGAGGGAGACCGGGGGAAAAGAGAGAGAGAGAAGAATGGGAGAGAGATTGGTTATGCAATTCTTTTAATTTAGAGGAAAACACTGTGATGTATCAGGGAGGGGGGGGGGCTGATCTCGTTATCCTGGGGAAGGTATGGAGGGATGAGGAGAGGAATAAACAGGGACTGGTGTTAGTTCTGGCTGGATATATACCCACACATCAGAGAGATGTAGCTACGGTGTTGTGATATCACATTAGAGAGATGTAGCTACGGTGTTGTGATATCACATCAGAGAGATGTAGCTATGGTGTTGTGATATCACATTAGAGGAATGTAGCTACGGTGTTGTGATATCACATTAGAGAGATGTAGCTACGGTGTTGTGATATCACATTAGAGAGATGTAGCTACGGTGTTGTGATATCACATCAGAGAGATGTAGCTACGGTGTTGTGATATCACATCAGAGAGATGTAGCTACGGTGTTGTGATATCACATTAGAGAGATGTAGCTACGGTGTTGTGATATCACATTAGAGAGATGTAGCTACGGTGTTGTGATATCACATTAGAGGAATGTAGCTACGGTGTTGTGATATCACATTAGAGGAATGTTGTAAGCATAGTGAATGGGGTGAAATACTCTAGTATTTAATACTCAAAATACTCTAGATGTTATTATTAGTCAATGGGGTTGAGTACTGTTGTAGAGGGCCCATGGAGAGAGCATGTAATCCAGTAGGGGGGAGGGGAGTGAGGCTTACTCCCAATAGAAATGCTGTTTTGTGGGATCCTCGCCCTCGCAGGTGGGTCCCTTGGAGGTGGCTTGGCGGTGGATAGGATTCTGTGAAATATGGCATCTGCTTTGAATTTTCCAGTATGGATCCCTCTTGGCACCTGTGTAGGAATTCCCACCACGTTGCTATCCAATCCCTTCAGATCTACTATCCAATCCCTTCAGATCTACTATCCAATCCCTTCAGATCTACTATCCAATCCCTTCAGATCTACTATCCAAACCCTTCAGATCTACTATCCAATCCCTTCAGATCTACTATCCAATCCCTTCAGATCTACTATCCAAACCCTTCAGATCTACTATCCAATCCCTTCAGATCTACTATCCAATCCCTTCAGATCTACTATCCAAACCCTTCAGATCTACTATCCAATCCCTTCAGATCTACTATCCAATCCCGTCAGATCTACTATCCAATCCCTTCAGATCTACTATCCAAACCCTTCAGATCTACTATCCAATCCCTTCAGATCTACTATCCAATCCCTTCAGATCTACTATCCAAACCCTTCAGATCTACTATCCAATCCCTTCAGATCTACTATCCAATCCCTTCAGATCTACTATCCAATCCCTTCAGATCTACTATCCAATCCCTTCAGATCTACTATCCAAACCCTTCAGATCTACTATCCAAACCCTTCAGATCTACTATCCAATCCCTTCAGATCTACTATCCAATCCCGTCAGATCTTCTATCCAATCCCTTCAGATCTACTATCCAATCCCTTCAGATCTACTATCCAATCCCTTCAGATCTACAGTCCAATCCCTTCAGATCTGCTATCCAATCCCTTCAGATCTACTATCCGATCCCTTCAGATCTACTATCCAATCCCTTCAGATCTACTATCCAATCCCTTCAGATCTTCTATCCAAACCCTTCAGATCTACAATAGGGGGTATGGGGTAGAGGGTAGGAGGTATGGGGGTAGGGCGTATGGGGGTCGGGGTTAATCTATACCGTCTCTGCTGATGTCTTGAGGTTAGAGGTCAGGAGAGCCTTAGCTCCCTGTCACCTTACAGACTGATTGTGATTGGACAATATTCCCTCGAGGCAACTAACATGTCTGCCGTAGAGTTATAATGCTTTTGGTTGAAACTGCAATGGAAACACATGTCAAATGGGAACTCAAAAACAGAACACCATGAACAGAAGAGCCAACACACTCCTGAGTGCCATTGATATTTCTGTTGTACTGAATTCTAAATACAAGCCATAGGGCCACAACCATTCTTTCTAGTGAACCATTCTAATGCTTTGTGGTTGAAAGCTGAATGAATGGCCAGACTCTCTGTATGTGGCTCTAGTGGAACATGACCAGAGCCCTATTGGCCTATATAGAGTGCAGTTTGGGAGGCAACCATTGATCTATAATTAGAGTGTGTGACCTTTAACCTTCTGAGGTTTCTGATGTTTCCTAGAGTGTCCTTGTTTTGTCACCTCATCCATACTAGCCAGACATTATAATCAGGTTCCGTCCATGTTCCATCCCTCCAGGCTCAGCTGTCTGTCGCTACCCATGATCCCTCTGCTATCTGCTCTTCTTTGATTGGCTCTTCTCCCTGAGCTATCCCAGTAGTCCACGGGGAGGCGTGGCTGGAGGCAGAGTTTAAAAGGCAAACTGCTATTGAGCTGTGTGTGCGTGTGTGTGTGCGTGTGAGTGTGCTTGCGCGTGTGCGTGCGTGTGTGTGTGTCTGTGTGTGTGTGTGTGTGTGTGTGTGTGTGTGTGTGTGCGTGTCTGTGTGTGTGTGTGTGTGTGTGTGTGTGTGTGTGTGTGTGTGTGTGTCTGTGTGTGTGTGTGTGTGTGTGTGTGTTGGGATCTGTGCCTTCCTCAAGGTGACATGGAGACATTACTCAGAGTGATGGATAGGAGTGGGTGGCGGAGGAGTGTTCAAGAGTTGGTGGATAGTGGTGTGTGTGTGTGTGTGTGTGTGTGTGTGTGTGTGTGTGTGTGTGTGTGTGTGTGTGTGGTGGCTCCCACTCAGAACAGACTAATGATGTCATCTCAGTCTTCTCTGCTCCTTGAATAAGAAGGACACACACACACCACTATGCGCCCTCACAAACCTCACACCAGGGTTTCCGTTAACCGCTAATAGCTGGGTTTTGGACAATAAAAAAATACATAAAATTACCGCTGGCTAATTGTCCTGGAGAAGGAAATAAACTCCATTGCAAAATTAGGCTTTTTAGCATATTCACTGATGGAAATACATTTAACCAGTCATGCTTATCGGTCTATAGGTTCATTTGCATAATTTAATGGAATAACATTTCTGTGTGTGTATTTTCGTTAGTCGTTGTGTGGCCTATCTAACCCATACAGATACAGAGCTTATATTTGAGCTGAAAATCTGCCGTGTTTTTATAAGCCCAATCATTGCGTAAACAATTCTAAATGCAATCACGTGTTAAAAACAGTTTTGATTTTGATTTCTCAAGATGGCTTCCCATTCACCATTCAATAGGCAACAGTTGGCAGACTTCAGCGCGTCACTACCTTGCAATGAGCTGGAGGCAGTATGCTTTAATTGTTTGAAACCTGAATGTTTTACTTCATATTATGAGGCATGTTTTACCTTGCTTCAAAGTAGCCTATAGTCAAAAGGATTTTATAAAGACCAAATGCCAACTTTCTTTCATTGTCCAGCAGTCAAACGCCTAATCCTATCAGCAACCCAGTCTAGTTGTTGCATCTTTAGATCTCCCTTCTTTCTGAATTTCTAACGGATATTTTCATCTCTGTCACATGAAACCACCAACATGTACGGTATGCTTTTGGCAACAGTGTTTTCCCACTACTGCTGTGTGCACATCGCTGCGCTTGTAATGTGAAGAGATAATAGTTCATCAACATTTGAAGCTAAATGTTCTGATTTGTTGATTCAGCCTCATTGTTTAGAAAAAAATATATGCATGTATCCTAGGCCTACTGGTTGTATGAATTTGGGATCAATCATCCCACAACTGTCTCAGAGTGTTTGGAATAGGCTATTTCTTTCTCGCATAGAACGACAAGCTATAGTGGAGCGGGTCGAGAGTTTCAAGTTCCTTGGTGTCCACATCACCAACGAACTATCATGGTCCAAGTATATCAAGACAGTCGTGAAGAGGGCACGACAAATCCTTTTCCCCCTCAGGAGATTGAAAAGATTTGTCATGGGTCCCCAGATCCTCAAAAGGTTCTACAGCTGCACCATCGAGAGCATCCTGACCGGTTGCATCACCGCCTGATATGGTAACTGCTCGGCATCTGACCATAAGGCGCTACAGAGGGTAGTGCGAACGGCCAAGTACATCACTGGGGCCAAGCTTCCTGCCATCCAGGACCTATATAATAGGCGGTGTCAGAGGAAAGCCCATAAAATTGTCAGAGACTCCAGTAACCCAAGTTATAGACTGTTTTCTCTGCTATCGCACGACAAGTGGTACCGGAGGGCCAAGTCAAGGACCAAAAAGGCTCCTCAACAGCTTCTACCCCCAAGCCATAAGACTGCTGAACAATTAATAAAATCGCCACTGGACAATTGACATTTACATTATACCTACCTCATCCCCATATTGTTTTATTTCCTTTTTTGCTATTCTGTACACCAGTATTTCTACTTGCACATCATCATCTGCACATCTATCACTCCAGTGTTCATTTGCTAAATTGTAATTACTTCGCTACTATGGCCTATTTATTGCCTTACCTCCTTACTCCATTTGCACACACTGTATATAGATTTTCTCTATTGTGTTATTGACTGTACGTCTGTCTATGTGTAACTCTGTGTTGTTGTTTTTGTCGCACTGCTTTGCTTTATCTTGGCCAGGTCTCAGTTGTAAATGAGAACAGGCCAACCTGGTTAAATAAAGGTGAAATTAAAAATGAAAAACATTCAAATTGGCCCCCTGCCCCCTCGCTTTTGTACACTGCTGCTAGTCGCTGTTTTTTTTATCCATGTATAGTCACTTCGCCCCCACCTACATGGACAGAACACCTCAACTAGCCTGTACCCCCGCACACTGACTCGGTACCGGTGCCCCCTGTATATATCCTCCACACTGACTCGGTACCGGTGCCCCCTGTATATATCCTCCACACTGACTCGGTACCGGTGCCCCCTGTATATATCCTCCACACTGACTCGGTACCGGTGCCCCCTGTATATATCCTCCACACTGACTCGGTACCGGTGCCCCCTGTATATATCCTCCACACTGACTCGGTACCGGTGCCCCCTGTATATATCCTCCACACTGACTCGGTACCGGTGTCCCCTGTATATATCCTCCACACTGACTCGGTACCGGTGTCCCCTGTATATATCCTCCACACTGACTCGGTACCGGTGTCCCCTGTATATATCCTACACACTGACTCGGTACCGGTGTCCCCTGTATATATCCTCCACACTGACCCGGTACCGGTGTCCCCTGTATATATCCTCCACACTAACTCGGTACCAGTGTCCCCTGTATATATCCTCCACACTGACTCGGTACCGGTGTCCCCTGTATATATCCTCCACACTGACTCGGTACCGGTGTCCCCTGTATATATCCTCCACACTGACTCGGTACCGGTGTCCCCTGTATATATCCTCCACACTGACTCGGTACCGGTGCCCCCTGTATATATCCTCCACACTGACTCGGTACCGGTGTCCCCTGTATATATCCTCCACACTGACTCGGTACCTGTGTCCCCTGTATATATCCTCCACACTGACCCGGTACCGGTGTCCCCTGTATATATCCTCCACACTGACTCGGTACCGGTGCCCCGTGTATATATCCTCCACACTGACTCGGTACCGGTGTCCCCTGTATATATCCTCCACACTGACTCGGTACCGGTGTCCCCTGTATATATCCTCCACACTGACTCGGTACCGGTGCCCCGTGTATATATCCTCCACACTGACTCGGTACCGGTGTCCCCTGTATATATCCTCCACACTGACTCGGTACCGGTGTCCCCTGTATATATCCTAGAACACTGACTCGGTACCGGTGTCCCCTGTATATATCCTAGAACACTGACTCGGTACCAGTGTCCCCTGTATATATCCTAGAACACTGACTCGGTACCGGTGTCCCCTGTATATATCCTAGAACACTGACTCGGTACCGGTGTCCCCTGTATATATCCTAGAACACTGACTCGGTACCGGTGTCCCCTGTATATATCCTAGAACACTGACTCGGTACCGGTGTCCCCTGTATATATCCTCCACACTGACTCGGTACCGGTGTCCCCTGTATATATCCTAGAACACTGACTCGGTACCGGTGCCCCCTGTATATATCCTCCACACTGACTCGGTACCGGTGTCCCCTGTATATATCCTCCACACTGACTCGGTACCGGTGTCCCCTGTATATATCCTCCACACTAACTCGGTACCGGTGTCCCCTGTATATATCCTCCACACTGACTCGGTACCGGTGTCCCCTGTATATATCCTCCACACTGACTCGGTACCGGTGTCCCCTGTATATATCCTCCACACTGACTCGGTACCGGTGTCCCCTGTATATAGCCTCCACATTGACCCGGTACCGGTGTCCCCTGTATATATCCTCCACACTAACTCGGTACCAGTGTCCCCTGTATATATCCTCGTTATTGTTATTCTCATTGTGTTACTTTTTATTTTAGTCTACTTGGTAAATATTTTCTTAACTGTTCTCTGTTTTGAAGGGCTTGTAAGTAAGCATTTCACGGTAAAGTCTACACTGTTGTATTCAGCATTTCACGGTAAAGTCTACACTTGTTGTACTCAGCATTTCATTGTAAAGTCTACACTTGTACTCGGCGCATGTGACACATAAAGTTTGATTTAATTTGACCAATAGAATAGGTAAACCTTTCTACTATGAGGGTTAGTAGATGTCAAGTAAACGTCTATTCCACGTTGGTTCAACGCCATTTCAATCAAATAACGTGGAAACGATGTTGATTCAACCGGTGCGTGCCCTGTGGGTAGTGATGTTGCTGTTCGTTTCCTCGTCTTGTTGGCTGAGGAAAAGTAAGTGTGGACAGTTATTGTAATATCTTCAAAGCATCGGAATTCATTAAGAAGGACGCAAGCCATTGCATGTTCTGTTAAGATGAATTCCCATCATCCAACTGTGATTTCTGTCATTCTGAGCACCGTGGGTGAACTCTCTAATCAGGTTATCCACCCAATCCATATGGGTCCAGTACATTTGTAGAATGTCCTGTAAATGAAAATGCTGCCGGTGAAAGGCTTACACACCCACACACAAACAGTTAGCACACACACTGTAACACTTGTGAGAGAGAGAGAGAGTCTGACAGAGAATCTGAGATATCTTTGGTCCTTGATGTTTATATTACATTAACACTGTTGTAATTATTCTGTAATGTTATCATCAGTCAGTCACAGAGCCTGACACTGGTGGGGTCACCTCCCTACCTTCTGTATTGTGTCTTGGGTGTTGTTGTGTTAGCGATGATGGGATGCTAATGACTTTAGCTCTGGTTGCTGGTATTAACATGCATTATTCTGTTTGGGTTTGAAGGGACTCACTCACATACGATTAGATGGGGATGTGAGCACGGAATTATGACTAAACTGACTAAAAATCGCTACATTTTTAGCGATTCATGCCTCAGCATGTTCTCTTTTCTGGTGAGCAGTGCCTCCCTAAGGTGGCTGACATGACATCGTTGCTAATGGTATTTCACTTGGCTGTAAGCTTCTGATAATTACCTAATAGCCTCGAACACAGAGGTTAATTCAATTTAGTCTCATTGCAGTTCAATAAAATGTAGCTTGATGATATTGTGTGAATGTTTGTGTCAGTGGAATTGAGAATAATCACTTAATAGTCAGTCTGTCTGTCTGTCTGTCTGTCTGTCTGTCTGTCTGTCTGTCTGTCTGTCTGTCTGTCTGTCTGTCTGTCTGTCTGTCTCTCTGTCTGTCTGTCTGTCTGTCTGTCTGTCTGTCTGTCTGTCTGTCTGTCTCTCTCTCTCTCTCTCTCTCTCTCTCTCTCTGTCTGTCTGTCTGTCTGTCTGTCTGTCTGTCTGTCTGTCTCTGTCTGTCTGTCTGTCTGTCTGTCTGTCTGTCTGTCTGTCTGTCTGTCTGTCTGTCTGTCTGTCTGTCTCTCTGTCACACTCACTCTCTCCTCCCCCCTCTCTCTTTCTCTCTCTCCCTCCCTCTCTTCCCTTGTTCCTTGTCTCCAGTTGATAAGTGGAGGATCTATCGTCAGCGCTGAGGCAGTATGGGACCATGTGACCATGGCCGACCGAGAGTTGGCGTTTAAGGCCGGTGATGTCATCAAGGTGCTGGACGCGTCCAATAAGGACTGGTGGTGGGGTCAGATCGACGAGGAGGAGGGGTGGTTCCCCGCCAGCTTCGTACGGGTGAGTTAGTGATACCTCACGTCACCCTAGTCTTCTGAGTGCCCCGATTCACACTATACCCATGTAGGATCTTCATTTGAGCCAGTTTGCTACAGGAGGAAAATAATCCTGCAGCAAACAGGAAATGTGAATTGTTATGTGGATGATAATTAATGGATATATACTTAAGGGATTGATACATTTTTCAGGAAAATCATGTCTGAAAGTGTAAATGACAGAAAGTTTTACATTTAAGTTTTAAGTTCTCCTGCAACATGGTGATCAAATTAAGATCGTACATCTGTAGGGAAAAGCCAAGCCAAGCTGGGCTGGCCTGGTAACCCATCTACTTTAGTTGCTGGAACCCTGCTAAAAAGAACAGTATGATATCCAAGCCAGCACAGTACACTTCCTGTTAGCTTCACAGTACACTTCCTGTAAGTTTCACAGTACACTTCCTGTAAGTTTCACAGTACACTTCCTGTTAGCTTCATACATTACCTGGTAAAGGCTACACACACTACAGCTAAAGAGGACATACTCTAGTAAACACTTCCTACTTAACTGTGTAAAGGCTCCATACATTACCAATTAAAGTCTTTCTCCAGACTCCCCAATGGCCATCCCAACCCTGACAACTCCATGTCCAGGGGCTGAACCAATTTCTCCCCACCACCACTACCTCTCCATCCATTGAGTCGATCCAGGCATTGAGTGAACCGGTGTGTTTCTGTCATTCTTTCTCTCTAAGGTCGAACCCCACCCTCCTCAACCCCAAACAAAACAGCTTTTCTATATCAACCCCATAGCAACTGCTCGGTTCCAAAACACTACGTCTAAGGTGCGTTTCCACCAACATCATCAATCAACCATCCAGCCATTCCCCCCACCACCCACCGCTCAGCCTGCCGACGCAACGTCTCCCAAACATTACCCAATCAATCAACCATCCAGCCATAACCCCCACCACCCACGGCTCAGCCTGCCGACGCAACGCCTCTCAAACTTTGCCCAGTCAATCAACCAACGCACATCTAACGTTCCCATAACCTCCACAAAACCTCTGTACAGTATGTCCTTCTATTGGTCAGGCAGAGAGAGACTGAGTACATGTACAGTTGAAGTCAGAAGTTTACATACACCTTAGCGAAATACATTTCAACTCAGTTTTTCACAATTCCTGACATTTAATCCCAGTAAAAATGCCCTATTTTAGATCAGTTAGGATCACCACTTTATTTTAAGAATGTGAAATGTCAGAATAATAGTAGAGAGAATTATTTATTTCAGCTTTAATTACTCTTATCACATTCCCAGTGGGTCAGAAGTTTACATACACTCAATTAGTATTTGGTAGTATTGCCTTTAAATTGTTTAACTTGGCTCAAACGTTTCAGGTAGCCTTCCACAAGCTTCCAACAATAGGTTGGGTGAATTTTGGCCCATTCCTTCTGACAGAGCTGGTGTAACTGAGTCAGGTTTGTAGGTTTCCTTGCTCACGCACGCTTTTTCAGTTTTGCCCAAACATTTTCTATAGGATTGAGGCTTTGTGATGGCCACTCCAATACCTTGACTTTGTTGTCCTTAAGCCATTTTGCCACATCTTTGGAAGTATGCTTGGGGTCATTGTCCATTTGGAAGACCCATTTGCAACCAAGCTTTAACTTCCTGATTTATGTCTTGAGATGTTGCTTCAATATATCCTCATAATTTTCTTTTCTCATGATGCCATCTATTTTGTGAAGTGCACCAGTCCTTCCTGCAGCAAATCTCCCCCACAACATGATGCTGCCACCACTGTGCTTCACGGTTCTTCGGCTTGCAAGCCTCCCCCTTTTTCCTCCAAACATAATGATGGTCATTATGGCCAAACAGTCCTATTTTTGTTTCATCAGACCAGAGGAAATTCCAAAAAAGTATGATCTTTGTCCCCATGTGCAGTTGCAAAACGTAGTCTGTCTTCTTTATGGCCGTTTTGGAGCAGTGGCTTCGTCCTTGCTGAGCGGCCTTTCAGGTTATGACGATATAGGACTCGTTTTACTGTGGATATCGATACTTTTGAACCTGTTTCCTCCAGCATCTTCACAAGGTCCTTTGCTGTTGTTGTGGGATTGATGTGCACTTTTCCCACCAAAGTGCATTCATCTCTAGGAGACAGAACGAGTCTCCTTCCTGAGCGGTATGATGGCTGCGTGATCCCATGGACCTTTTTGCTTGACATCATGGGAAAATCAAAATAAATCATCCAAGACCTCAGAAAAAAATTGTAGACCTCCACAAGTCGGGTTCATTCTTGGGAGAAATTTCCAAACACCTGAAGGTACCACGTTCATCTGTACATACAATACTACGCAAGTATAAACACCATGGGACCACGCAGCCATCATACCGCTCAGGAAGGAGACGTGTTCTGTCTCCTAGAGATTAACGTACTTAGGTGGGAAAAGTGCAAGTCATCACAAAGCTCTGACCTCAATCCTATAAAAATTTGTGGGCAAAACTGAAAAAGAGTGTGCGAGCAAGGAGGCCTACAAACCTGACTCAGTTACACCAGCTCTGTCAGGAGGAATGGGCCAAAATTCACCCAACTTATTGTTGGAAGCTTGTGGAAGGCTACCTGAAACGTTTGAGCCAAGTTAAAAAATGTAAAGGCAATGCAACCAAATACTAATTGAGTGTATGTAAACTTCTGACCCACTGGGAATGTGATGAAAGAAATTAAAGCTGAAATAAATCATTCTCTCTACTATTATTCTGACATTTCACATTCTTAAAATAAAGGGGTGATCCTAACTGACCTAAGACAGGGCATTTTTACTGGGATTTAATGTCAGGAATTGTGAAAAACTGAGTTTAAATGTAGTTGGCTAAGGTGTATGTAAACTTCCGACGTCAACTGTAGATTGTCTGCTGAGAGGAGGACGGCTCATAGTAATGGCTGGAACTGGGCTAATGGAATTATTTGATACCATTCCAACCATTCCGCTCCAGCCGTTACCACAACTAAGGTGCCACCAACCTCCTGTGATATGTATATCAGTCACAAGATTGGGACTCATCAGAACACGATGGATCTATTATAGATTACAGCCTTCAGTTTTTTTCTCTTTTCTATTTACTCTTTTTATAGTCTGTTTATAACTGAGTCTTCTCCTCCACGATGCTTCTCAAATTACACCATTTTTACCTATAATCGTGCACTACTTTTTACCAGATTCCTATGGTCCCTGGTCGAAAGTAGTGCACTATAAAGGGAATAGGGTGCCATTTGGGAACACACTCCGGCACGGTAGCAGCAGTTGTCTCCACCCGTCTCTCTGCTTGTTGTTGTGAAGCTGCATGGCGTCGTGTGTTTGGCATTACAACCGTCGCCACTTTGATGTTCAGTTGGCACACAGTGTTTCATCCTCAGGTGTTGGCTTGGCTACCATACCAGGCATCTGATCCCCTCTAACCTACCTCTAACCTCTAACCTAACTCTAACCTACCTCTAACCTATCTCTAACCTAACTCTAACCTACCTCTACCCTAACTCTAACCTACCTCTAACCTCTAACCTACCTCTACCCTACCTCTAACCTAACTCTAACCTACCTCCACCCTACCTCTAACCTAACTCTAACCTACCTCTAACCTAACACTAACCTATCTCTAACCTACCTCTAACCTACCTCTACCCTACCTCTAACCTAACTCTAACCTACCTCTAACCTAACTCTAACCTACCTCTACCCTACCTCTAACCTAACTCTAACCTACCTCCACCCTACCTCTAACCTACCTCTAACCTACATATAACCTACCTCTACCCTACCG
>NC_088401.1:78196376-78348876 GCF_034236695.1 Oncorhynchus nerka | reverse complement strand
TTCTGTCTCCATAGTGACTATTGCTACGTGGTGGCTGTAATGTGTGTTCTGTCTCCATAGTGACTATTGTTACATGGTGGTTGTAATGTGTGTTCTGTCTCCATAGTGACTATTGCTACATGGTTGCTGTAATGTGTGTTCTGTCTCCATAGTGACTATTGCTACGTGGTGGTTGTAATGTGTGTTCTGTCTCCATAGTGACTATTGCTACGTGGTGGCTGTAATGTGTGTTCTGTCTCCATAGTGACTATTGTTACATGGTGGTTGTAATGTGTGTTCTGTCTCCATAGTGACTATTGCTACATGGTTGCTGTAATGTGTGTTCTGTCTCCATAGTGACTATTGCTACGTGGTGGTTGTAATGTGTGTTCTGTCTCCATAGTGACTATTGCTACGTGGTGGTTGTAATGTGTGTTCTGTCTCCATAGTGACTATTGCTACGTGGTGGCTGTAATGTGTGTTCTGTCTCCATAGTGACTATTGTTACATGGTGGTTGTAATGTGTGTTCTGTCTCCATAGTGACTATCGCTACGTGGTGGTTGTAATGTGTGTTCTGTCTCCATAGTGACTATTGTTCCGTGGTGGTTGTTCTAATGTGTATTCTGTCTCTATAGTGACTATCGCTACGTGGTGGCTGTAATGTGTGTTCTGTCTCCATAGTGACTATTGCTACATGGTTGTTATAATGTGTGTTCTGTCTCCATAGTGACTATTGCTACATGGTTGTTATAATGTGTGTTCTGTCTCCATAGTGACTATTGTTACATGGTTGTTGTAATGTGTGTTCTGTCTCCATAGTGACTATTGTTACGTGGTGGTTGTAATGTGTGTTCTGTCTCCATAGTGACTATTGTTACGTGGTGGTTGTAATGTGTATTCTGTCTCCATAGTGACTATTGTTACGTGGTGGTTGTAATGTGTGTTCTGTCTCCATAGTGACTATTGTTACGTGGTGGTTGTAATGTGTGTTCTGTCTCCATAGTGACTATTGTTACGTGGTGGTTGTAATGTGTGTTCTGTCTCCATAGTGACTATCGCTACGTGGCGGCGGCGCTGGCGGTGATGCGTAACGTCACTCAGCAGATCAACGAGAGGAAGAGGAGGCTGGAGAACATTGACAAGATCGCCCAATGGCAGGCCTCTGTCCTGGACTGGGAGGTACGTACTGTGCACCACTCTGAACGAACCATCTCTTAACGGAGTGTGTGTGTGTGTGTTTAAAACAAGCGTCTTTAGGTCCTTGAATAGTGCTAAATAAAGACATGTATTATTATGGTCCCCAGGGTGATGACATCCTGGACCGGAGCTCGGAGTTGATCTATACAGGAGAAATGTCTTGGATCTACCAGCCTTATGGACGCAGTCAGCAACGTGTCTTCTTCCTATTTGATCACCAGCTGGTCCTCTGTAAGAAGGTATGAAACCTCCCCTCTCTGTCCTGAAACCTCCCCTCTTTGTCCTGAAACCTCTCCTATCTGTCCTGAAACCTCCCCTCTCTGTCCTGAAACCTCCCCTCTCTGTCCTGAAACCTCCCCTCTCTGTCCTGAAACCTCCCCTCTCTGTCCTGAAACCTCCCCTCTCTGTCCTGAAACCTCCCCTCTCTGTCCTGAAACCTCTCATCTCTGTCCTGAAACCTCCCATCTCTGTCCTGAAACCTCCCCTCTCTGTCCTGAAACCTCCCCTCTCTGTCCCGTCCCAAGCCAGTTCTGGTAGGATCTACAGCGCAAGGAATGATGGCCTGTGTCCTAACATGGCTTGGCCATCCTACACACACACACACACACACACATACACACACACACACACACACACACACACACACTGCTCGGGGATGTCTGCAGAACATGCTTAATTATGAATCCCTCATCTTTGTTCTTGAGTTTCTTATTCACGATGTACAACACAACATGTGCAATGGCTGCCCTCAGGGTGTGTTTCTGGCATGTTCCTCTCTCTCTCTTCCTTCCTTCCTTCCTCCTCTCATCCTCTATAATAAGGGCAGTATTGTTCCCATCTCCGTCTCATTGTGGTGAATGACCACTGGTATAAGAAGTCTATAATTCACAGCTATGCATATCTCTGTTGCTTAATGGTTTAGCTTGAGGTTTGTGAGCTAGCTTTAAACCAGGGCTTTGTTTTTGTTATTGAGAAGAGAGGATAGAGATGTGTTGTTGAGGACAGAGAAGAGAGAGAGAGGGGGTGAGATAGGGCAAGAGAGAGACAAAGAGAAAGAGAGACAAAATAGAAAGAAAGAAAGAAAGAAAGAAAGAAAGAAAGAAAGAAAGAAAGAAAGAAAGAAAGAAAGAAAGAAAGAAAGAAAGAAAGAAAGAAAGAAATGTGAGGATAGAGCTTTGTTGTTGAGAGTTTAAGGAGTTGTGTGTTTTTGTGGCAGATGGAGAGGGTTGCATAAGAGGATAATATGGGGAAATGTCTGCAGGATAAAACCAATTCATAGGGACATCCTGTACTATAAGGGCCTAACAACACCTCTCTCCTCTAGGACCTGATTCGTAGGGACATCCTGTACTATAAGGGCCTAACAACACCTCTCTCTCCTCTAGGACCTGGTTCATAGGGACATCCTGTACTATAAGGGCCTAACAACACCTCTCACTCCTCTAGGATCTGATTCGTAGGGACATCCTGTACTATAAGGGCCTAACAACACCTCTCTCTCTCCTCTAGGACCTGATTCGTAGGGACATCCTGTACTATAAGGGCCTAACAACACCTCTCTCTCCTCTAGGATCTGATTGGTAGGGACATCCTGTACTATAAGGGCCTAACAACACCTCTCTCTCCTCTAGGATCTGATTCGTAGGGACATCCTGTACTATAAGGGCCTAACAACACCTCTCTCTCCTCTATGATCTGATTGGTAGGGACATCCTGTACTATAAGGGCCTAACAACACCTCTCTCTCTCCTCTAGGATCTGATTCATAGGGACATCCTGTACTATAAGGGCCTAACAACACCTCTCTCTCTCCTCTAGGACCTGATTCATAGGGACATCCTGTACTATAAGGGCCTAACAACACCTCTCTCTCCTCTAGGATCTGATTGGTAGGGACATCCTGTACTATAAGGGCCTAACAACACCTCTCTCCTCTAGGACCTGATTCATAGGGACATCCTGTACTATAAGGGCCTAACAACACCTCTCTCTCCTCTAGGACCTGATTCATAGGGACATCCTGTACTATAAGGGCCTAACAACACCTCTCTCCTCTAGGACCTGATTCATAGGGACATCCTGTACTATAAGGGCCTAACAACACCTCTCTCTCCTCTAGGACCTGATTCGTAGGGACATCCTGTACTATAAGGGCCTAACAACACCTCTCTCCTCTAGGATCTGATTCATAGGGACATCCTGTACTATAAGGGCCTAACAACACCTCTCTCTCTCCTCTAGGACCTGATTCGTAGGGACATCCTGTACTATAAGGGCCTAACAACACCTCTCTCTCCTCTAGGATCTGATTGGTAGGGACATCCTGTACTATAAGGGCCTAACAACACCTCTCTCTCCTCTAGGATCTGATTCGTAGGGACATCCTGTACTTTAAGGGCCTAACAACACCTCTCTCTCCTCTATGATCTGATTGGTAGGGACATCCTGTACTATAAGGGCCTAACAACACCTCTCTCTCTCTCCTCTAGGATCTGATTCATAGGGACATCCTGTACTATAAGGGCCTAACAACACCTCTCTCTCTCCTCTAGGACCTGATTCATAGGGACATCCTGTACTATAAGGGCCTAACAACACCTCTCTCTCCTCTAGGATCTGATTGGTAGGGACATCCTGTACTATAAGGGCCTAACAACACCTCTCTCCTCTAGGACCTGATTCATAGGGACATCCTGTACTATAAGGGCCTAACAACACCTCTCTCTCCTCTAGGACCTGATTCATAGGGACATCCTGTACTATAAGGGCCTAACAACACCTCTCTCCTCTAGGACCTGATTCATAGGGACATCCTGTACTATAAGGGCCTAACAACACCTCTCTCTCCTCTAGGACCTGATTCGTAGGGACATCCTGTACTATAAGGGCCTAACAACACCTCTCTCCTCTAGGATCTGATTCATAGGGACATCCTGTACTATAAGGGCCTAACAACACCTCTCCTCTAGGACCTGATTCGTAGGGACATCCTGCACTATAAGGGCCTAACAACACCTCTCTCTCCTCTAGGACCTGATTCATAGGGATATCCTGTACTATAAGGGCCTAACAACACCTCTCTCTCCTCTAGGACCTGATTCATAGGGACATCCTGTACTATAAGGGCCTAACAACACCTCTCTCCTCTAGGACCTGATGCATAGGGACATCCTGTACTATAAGGGCCTAACAACACCTCTCTCTCCTCTAGGACCTGATTCGTAGGGACATACTGTACTATAAGGGCCTAACAACACCTCTCTGTCTCTAGGACCTGATTCATAGGGACATCCTGTACTATAAGGGCCTAACAACACCTCTCTCCTCTAGGACCTGATTCATAGGGACATCCTGTACTATAAGGGCCTAACAACACCTCTCTCTCCTCTAGGACCTGATTCATAGGGACATCCTGTACTATAAGGGCCTAACAACACCTCTCTCTCCTCTAGGACCTGATTCGTAGGGACATCCTGTACTATAAGGGCCGTATCGACATGGACCGCTATGACGTGCGGGACGCCATCGATGGTCGTGACGAAGACTTCAACGTCAGCGTGAAGAACGCATTCAAATTGCACAACAAAGACAGCGAGGAGCTCCACATCTTCCTGTCCAAGAAACTGGAGGAGAAGATACGATGGCTCCGGGCTTTCCACGAGGAGAGGAAGATGGTGCAGGAGGATGAGAAAATCGGTTAGACACACACACACATTCTTACACACTTACAGACACACACAAACACACACACACACCACACACACCCATTTAACATTTACATTTAAGTCATTTAGCAGACGCTCTTATCCAGAGCGACTTACAAATTGGTGCATTCACCTTATGACATCCAGTGGAGCAGCCACTTCACAATAGTGCATCTAAATCTTTTAAGGGGGGGTGAGAAGGATGACTTATTCCTTAAAGAGGTGAGGTTTCAGGTGTCTCCCACCACGTATACTCATGCACATACACATACACACACACACACACACACACACACACGCACAGACACACCACACACGCACAGACACACCACACACACACAAACACACACACACACACACACGCACACACACCCACCACGTATACTCATGCACATACAGACACACACACACACACACAGACACACCACACACACACGCACACACACACACCACTTATACTCACACACACACCCACCACGTATACTCATGCACATACAGACACACACACACACAGACACACCACACACACAAACACACACACACACCACTTATACTCACACTCACCTTCTTGATGGTTCTCAGTCACACATTTTTCACCTACTTGAGATGATGTCAAATGTTAATTTTACATTAAACAAAGAAGGTCTATTCTATTTGTGTTCAGACAGTAGGCTTGCAGTCAGGGTGTACACTCTGCATTAACTCAAGGTTAACATAGAGCCTGTGTGTTTCAGGGTTTGAGATCTCAGAGTACCAGAAGCGTCAGGCAGCCCTGACTGTGAGGAAGGTATCTAAACAGAAAGGTGAGACATCACGAAGACACCAGGTGATATACCTTTCTCTCTCTCTCTTCTCTCTGACACTCTGTCTTCTCATCGCTGTTTACTTAACAAGCCTCACACACACTTTTACCTGCACACACACACACTCCGTACAAACACACATCACTCTTTTACTGTAAATACACACCGCACATCACTCTTTTACCGTAAATACACACCGCACATCACTCTTTTACTGTAAATACACACCGCACATCACTCTTTTACTGTAAATACACACCGCACATCACTCTTTTACCGTAAATACACACCGCACATCACTCTTTTACTGTAAATACACACCGCACATCACTCTTTTACCGTAAATACACACCGCACATCACTCTTTTACCGTAAATACACACCACACATCACTCTTTTACCGTAAATACACACCGCACATCACTCTTTTACCGTAAATACACACCGGTGGTAAGAAGAAGCCCTTAAAAGCTGCCAACAAAGCGACTAAGGAGATGGATGATGATGAAATGGCCTTCAAACAGAAGCAGAAAGAAGACCAGAAAGCCTTGGAGGCGTTGAAGACGAAACGCCTCCAAGGCGTTCTGGTCATCACTCTTTTACCGTAAATACACACCGCACATCACTCTTTTACCGTAAATACACACCGCACATCACTCTTTTACCGTAAATACACACCGCACATCACTCTTTTACCGTAAATACACACCACACATCACTCTTTTACCGTAAATACACACCGCACATCACTATTTTACCGTAAATACACACCGCACATCACTCTTTTACCGTAAATACACACCGCACATCACTCTTTTACCGTAAATACACACCGCACATCACTCTTTTACCGTAAATACACACCGCACATCACTCTTTTACCGTAAATACACACCGCACATCACTCTTTTACCGTAAATACACACCGCACATCACTCTTTTACCGTAAATACACACCGCACATCACTCTTTTACTGTAAATACACACCGCACATCACTCTTTTACCGTAAATACACACCGCACATCACTCTTTTACCGTAAATACACACCGCACATCTCTCTTTTACCGTAAATACACACCGCACATCACTCTTTTACTGTAAATACACACCGCACATCACTCTTTTACCGTAAATACACACCGCACATCACTCTTTTACCGTAAATACACACCGCACATCACTCTTTTACCGTAAATACACACCGCACATCACTCTTTTACCGTAAATACACACCGCACATCACTCTTTTACCGTAAATACACACCGCACATCACTCTTTTACCGTAAATACACACCGCACATCACTCTTTTACCGTAAATACACACCGCACATCACTATTTTACCGTAAATACACACCGCACATCACTCTTTTACCGTAAATACACACCGCACATCACTCTTTTACTGTAAATACACACCGCACATCACTCTTTACTGTAAATACACACCGCACATCACTCTTTTACCGTAAATACACACCGCACATCACTCTTTTACCGTAAATACACACCGCACATCACTCTTTTACCGTAAATACACACCACACATCACTCTTTTACCGTAAATACACACCGCACATCACTCTTTTACCGTAAATACACACCGCACATCACTCTTTTACCGTAAATACACACCGCACATCACTCTTTTACCGTAAATACACACCGCACATCACTCTTTTACCGTAAATACACACCGCACATCACTCTTTTACTGTAAATACACACCGCACATCTCTCTTTTACCGTAAATACACACCGCACATCACTCTTTTACCGTAAATACACACCGCACATCACTCTTTTACCGTAAATACACACCGCACATCACTCTTTTACCGTAAATACACACCGCACATCACTCTTTTACCGTAAATACACACCGCACATCACTTTTACTGTAAATACACACCGCACATCTCTCTTTTACCGTAAATACACACCGCACATCACTCTTTTACCATAAATACACACCGCACATCACTCTTTTACCGTAAATACACACCGCACATCACTCTTTTACCGTAAATACACACCGCACATCACTCTTTTACCGTAAATACACACCGCACATCACTCTTTTACCGTAAATACACACCGCACATCACTCTTTTACCGTAAATACACACCGCACATCACTCTTTTACTGTAAATACACACCGCACATCACTCTTTTACCGTAAATACACACCACACATCACTCTTTTACCTATGCCTCTCACCATGTTGTGACCTGATCTTCGGCTTTCTGTTTACAAATCGATTTACAACCGTTCAAAAAGCCTCAAATCGAGTCACACATAGTTTTCCAGCAGAGACTTGTGAATCAAAAGACTGCTAAACACCTATGAAAAGACAGAGGGTTTTATGCATGGTGAATATTAAATCATAGTTTTCATGAAGTGAAAATGCAGAAGGTGTAAAGAATGCCAGTTGGATGTGTGTTGTTTTCCGTTGTTGGTGTGATGTGTGTTTTGTACCGTTAGACTCATCATAACAGATGTGTTGTTTTCCGTTGTTGATGTGATGTGTGTTTTGTACCGTTAGACTCATCAACAGATGTGTGTTTTGTACCGTTAGACTCATCAACAGATGTGTGTGGTCTCTCTGTGAATGTTGTTTCTGTTAAGAAGGCCCATTCCTCAGTCTAGGGGCTCTATTGGAATGAAATTGTCTTTGGAAGAGAGATGTGCCATTTGTACCGTATTTAGAAGCATAAAAAACATTTGGTCCCCTCCCCATTTTATTTCATTTGATAAAAAATCAAGTGTAGCCTCCCCTCCCCTTAATTAAGCCTGGTTTATAAGCATTGCATTTATCCTGGCCATTAGCCAAGTAGCCTCTGGATACAGGGCTTTTAAATGGTCTACTGAGAGTGACGTGAAATATTTTGGAGATTTTTGCCCTCATGCTTTTTCAATTGACATACCTGCATATTTCATTCAGCTTGTTCAGTAGGTTATCCATCCCCATTCTCAAAGAGAGCCCCTCGTTTGATAACCAAAGACACGTTCCTCCAAACTATTCAGTCCTCCTATAAATGCTTTATCAACGGCAGATTGTTTTGAGGCTCTGCCTCGCACATAGGCAACGATACAATCGACAGTATCCTAGTATTTTGTATAGATGTGCCAGTGTTATGTGTAAAGACATTTAGACCTACCTGTGCACACTGTGCCATGGAACGAGAGATGCGCTTTACGACATCATGCTTCTGACCCCACCCTATTTATAAATATTGTTGCTGTTTTTTTTATTTATTCTTGTTTTCCATTTCATATCAGGCCCTACATAGTGCTACCCTTACCCTGGGCCTAGGATACTGAGGCTGGTTCTACAGCAATACGTCTTGTCTTCTCTATCCTGGCCTTGCAACACAGCCGATCCATAAAGGGTGTTTAAATGTTCTATCCGTCAGAGTACCTTGAATTGAAAATATACTGCACATCCAAAAACAGACACACACATGCCTACCTGCTTGCTACCTTTCACTTGTTCAGGTATCCATTCCCCATCTCCAAAGAGCCCATCTCCTCAGGTGACCAAAGACGCTCGCCTCCAAACTTATTTCAAATGTTCAGTCCTATAATGCAGCATCGGCGGTAGTCCTAGGCTATATCTAGTATATTGATACTGTGGTATCAATATACTATGAACTGTAGAATCAATATACTTTAAAATGTAGTCGTATCAATATACTATCAACTTTATTGTAAAGATATTATAAACTGTTTCAGTATCAATAAACTATAAACTGTAGTATCAATATACTATAAACTGTAGTATCAATATACTATAAACTGCTGTAGTATCAATATACTATAAACTGCTGTAGTATCAATATACTATAAACTGCAGTATCAATATACTATAAACTGTAGTAGTCTCAATATACTATAAACTGTTGTATGAATATACTATCAACTGTTTTATCAATATTCTATCAACTTTAGTATCTATATACTGTAAACTGCGGTAGTATCAATATACTATAAACTGCAGTAGTATCAATATACTATAAACTGTAGTATCAATATACTATAGACTGTAGTATCAATATGCTATAAACTGTAGTAGTATCAATATACTATAAACTGAAGTATCAATATACTATAAACTGTAGTAATGTCAATATACTATCAACTGTAGTATCAATGTACTATAAACTGTGGTATCAATATACTATGAACTGTAGAATCAATATACTTTAAAATGTAGTCGTATCAATATACTATCAACTTTAGTGTAAAGATATTATAAACTGTTTCAGTATCAATAAACTATAAACTGTAGTATCAATGTACTATAAACTGTAGTATCAATATACTATAAACTGCGGTAGTATCAATATACTATAAACTGCAGTATCAATATACTATAAACTGTAGTAGTCTCAATATACTATGAACTGTTGTATGAATATACTATCAACTGTTTTATCAATATTCTATCAACTTTAGTATCTATATACTATAAACTTTAGTATCAAAATACTATCAACTGTAGTGGTATCAATATACTATAAGCTGTAGTGGTATCAATATACTATAAACGTTGTATCAATATACTGTAAACTGTAGTAGTATCAATATATTATGGACCAGGAGGAAAATATGCCATGTCCCCAGCCGAACTTAAAGACCGTCAATAACTTCCAGAACTCGAAACAAATGCATGCAGTAGACTAAGCCATGGAACACATGGATTGGCCAGTGAGTGGCCAGGCCCTAGTCACACCTACAGGTTGTTTATTCGTCAAAACCCCGCCCTTTCACACCACCGCCAGCTACTGCACTCATAATTCTGGCTGTGAAAATAGTACAAATATTTTGACCTATAGCGCTACTGCCATCTCTGAGAATACCACTGGGTTAGGCTTGTTAAAATAGAGCCCTAGATGTGTGTCAGAACTGTGTTGTTCTGTGTTTGGTTTGGTGTGTCACAGTACTGTACTGTCCTGTGTTTGTGTTACTTTGTGGTTTGACAGTAACTGTGTGTGTATTACATCGTGGTTTGACAGTAACTGTGTGTGTATTACATCGTGGTTTGACAGTAACTGTGTGTGTATTACATCGTGGTTTGACAGTAACTGTGTGTGTATTACATCGTGGTTTGACAGTAACTGTGTGTGTATTACATTGTGGTTTGACAGTAACTGTGTGTGTATTACATCGTGGTTTGACAGTAACTGTGTGTGTATTACATCATGGTTTGACAGTAACTGTGTGTGTATTACATCGTGGTTTGACAGTAACTGTGTGTGTATTACATCGTGGTTTGACAGTAACTGTGTGTGTATTACATCGTGGTTTGACAGTAACTGTGTCTGTAATTACATCGTGGTTTGACAGTAACTGTGTGTGTATTACATCGTGGTTTGACAGTAACTGTGTGTGTAATTACATTGTGGTTTGACAGTAACTGTGTGTGTATTACACGGTTGGCACAAGGTGAAGTACTGCTCTTGAATTTTCAGATTCATTGTTAGATATCATCTTGAGAAAGAGGGCCTTGTTTTATGGACATGGTTTGAAAATGATAAAGGTATATCATTCATTAGAGTTTTGTTTACTGTAGAGATAATGCAACAAGATGCCATGGCAACTGATAAGAAATCTATGACTACTATAATTACCAATGGCATTAGAGCATGTTGATCTAGTATGTTCTATTTTACTCTCAAGGCTCTCCAAGATCTCCATAGAGAAACCGTGTCTATAATCAGTTAAAAAATACGAAGAAGGACACTGTGTTTTTCAAGATGCCATGGCAACTTTAAAACTTTCCATCATCAAATATTGATTATTCACAGTTTTATATTGGCTGTGGAGTAGTTGTTGTAATGCTCATAGATCGTAGTCCAGCAGCTTTCTATTCTTATGAATCTATTTTGATTGCTCTTACTTTGCGTAGTCTTAGGGTGCTATTCAATCAAACATGTCATCAGCAAAGACGGAATAACACTGTCCTTCGTCAATGGAAACGCCTGATTTCATATATGTGCTGGAAGAATGTTATTTCCCCGGGTCCTCGTGTTTGCCTGATTCAAGGATTGTTTGAATAGCATCTCTAGTTCTCCCTTGTGTCATTACTAGAGCAGAGATGTGTATTTTCCATCCTCAAGCATCATCATATGATCATAATATTACATGCTACAATAGTAACACAGAGCTGAACAATGTAGTGCATAGTTGTAGTTGCTTGTTTGTTGTGAAAGCATGACTAGATGTTGTGTACAATGTTCTGTTTCTGATCCAATACTGACCATGTTTCTCTGGTTATCCACTTCTCCACCCCCTTGATTCTACTCTTTGCCTCTTCCCCTACTCTGTTCCCTCCTTCCTGCCCCCTACTCTGTTCCCTTCTTCCTGCCCCCTACTCTGTCCCCTCCTTCCTGCCCCCTACTCTGTTCCCTCCTTCCTGCCCCCTACTCTGCTTCCTCCTTCCTATCCCCTACTCTGTTCCCTTCTTCCTGCCCCCTACTCTGTTCCCTCCATCCTGCCCCGTACTCTGCTTCCTCCTTCCTACCCCCTACTCTGTTCCCTCCTTCCTGCCCCCTACTCTGCTCCCTTCTTCCTGCCCCCTGCTCTTCTTCCTCCTTCCCGCCCCTACTCTGCACCTGCCTTCAAGGTGTGAACAGGTGCGTGCCCCCCTCCTACCCCCCTCCCCAGGATCCCCTACCCCTGGGACAGTATGACCTAGCAAAGGACTTGGCACATGCAGAGGTTTTTGAATTGAGTCAATCCAAACGAGGCCAGGCTCCTTTCTGGCACAACAATTTTACTAGATTAACACCTTTTAAGAAATAGAGAAACAGACTCTTTCCAAGGACCATCTATTTTTTTCTGAGAAACACTCAAACTAAAATATTTGGAAGATTACATCGTTGTCCTGTGAAAAATAATTGAAGACAAAAAAATAACTACTGGAAGAAGGACCAATGATGTTTATTTGTGAGTTTCATTGTGGAGACTGAGTTTGTGAGTTGTCACCCAGGAGACTGGAGAACTATGGATTCTAACTTCTTCACTTCATTCTAACTGTTCTTGGTTCTGAGTTCCAATGCTTCTCTCCTTCAGTAGACACTCCTGTTCCATACTGAACTGTACTGTACAGGAATCTACTACAACATCCCTCAACCCCACCATCGCCATCTGAATGTCCTGGATTCATGGAGATCGCTTTTATTTGGTTCTTTTCAGGCTCTGCCTCTTTTCCATATTTGAAGTAAGCATATTTAATGTTTCTTTACCAGAACTAGTGAGTCCACCTACCTACAGTACAGTATGATTGTGTAGATGACAGGCGTTGTGTTGATGTGTGTGTCTGTGAGGATTATGTTGTTATGAGTGTGCACTGCAACGATGAGGCTGAAATGGCATCCTATTCCCTATATTGTTTGGTAGGTGGGGTGCCACTTTGACTGACAGGAGAGCTATTGGCCGGTTCTAATGTTTCTCATAAGTTCTGTCGTCAGCATCACTGACGACTGTCCCATTAAAGACTGGTCAGACCATATCTCTCTCTCTCATTCTCTCTCTCGTCTATCTCTCTCTCTCTCTCTTCTCTTTACCCTCTGTCTATCTATCTCTCTCTCTCTCTCCCTCTTCTCTTTACCCTATGTATATCTCTCTCTCTCTCTCTCTCTCTCTCTCTTTACCCTCTGTCTATCTATCTCTCTCTCTCTCCCTCTTCTCTTTGCCCTCTGTCTATCTCTCTCTCTCTCTCTCTCTCTCTCTCTCTCTCTCTCTCTCTGTACCCTCTGTCTATCTATCTCTCTCTCTCTCCCTCTTCTCTTTGCCCTCTGTCTATCTCTCTCTTTCTCCCTCTTCTCTTTACCCTATGTCTCTCTCTCTCTCTCTTCTCTTTACCCTCTGTCTATCTATCTCTCTCTCTCTCCCTCTTCTCTTTACCCTCTGTCTATCTATCTCTCTCTCTCCCTCTTCTCCTTGCCCTCTGTCTATCTCTCTCTCTCTCTCTCTTTACCCTCTGTCTATCTCTCTCTCTCTCTCTTTACCCTCTGTCTATCTCTCTCTCTCTTTACCCTCTGTCTATCTCTCTCTCTCTCCTCTTTACCCTCTGTCTATCTCTCTCTCTCTCTCTCTCTCTTTACCCTCTGTCTCTCTCTCTCTCTCTTCTCTTTACCCTCTGTCTATCTCTCTCTCTTCTCTTTACCCTCTGTCTATCTATCTCTCGCTCTCTTCTCTTTACCCTCTGTCTATCTCTCTCTCTCTTCTCTTTACCCTCTGTCTATCTCTCTCTCTCTCTCTCTCTCTTTACCCTCTGTCTCTCTCTCTCTCTCTTCTCTTTACCCTCTGTCTATCTCTCTCTCTTCTCTTTACCCTCTGTCTATCTATCTCTCTCTCTCTTCTCTTTACCCTCTGTCTATCTCTCTCTCTCTCTCTCTCTTCTCTTTACCCTCTCTATCTCTCTCTCTCTTCTCTCTACCCTCTGTCTCTCTCTCTCTCTCTCTCTCTCTCTCTCTCTCTCTCCTCTTTACCCTATGTCTATCTCTCTCATTCTCACTCTCTCTCACTCTCTATTCACTCTGTCTATTTCTCTCTGCTTTCTGTTTTTCTTTATTCCCTTTCTTTCTCTCTCTTTACCATCTGTCTCCTCTCTCTCCCCATCTCTCTCTCTCCCTCCCTCCCTCTCTCTTTCTCTCTTCTCAATCTCCATTCCCCTCTATATCTGTCTTATCTCACTCTTTCCCCTCTCTCTGTCTCTCTTTTCCCTCTATCTTAGTTGTCTCTCTCTTTCTGTTCCCTCCCTTCTATCTGACTATGTTTTTGTTTAATGAGGTTAGACATCTAATTTGATGTCTGCCATTATCCATGATATTACGGCACGTCAGGGAAATAATCAATAGCCGTAACATCAATACAACATTTACATTATCTACTACGCACCAAACACTGTTGACAGGGTATAATCATTGCGTCCATCCACAGAGGCTGGCTGTTGGGTCACAAAGGGTTTCATGTTCCTGTCTGTCTGAGTACTAAGATGTAGACCAGTAGAATGTCTGTCTGTCTCACCTGTCTGTCTGAGTACTGAGCTGTAGACAGGTAGAATGTCTGTCTGTCTGAGTACTGAGCTATAGACAGGTAGAATGTCTGTCTGTCTGAGTACTGAGCTGTAGACAGGTAGAATGTCTGTCTGTCTGAGTACTGAGCTGTAGACAGGTAGAATGTCTGTCTGTCTGAGTACTGAGCTGTAGACAGGTAGAATGTCTGTCTGTCTGAGTACTGAGCTGTAGACAGGTAGAATGTCTGTCTGTCTGAGTACTGAGCTGTAGACAGGTAGAATGTCTGTCTGTCTGAGTACTGAGCTGTAGACAGGTATAATGTCTGTCTGCCTGAGTACTGAGCTGTAGACAGGTAGAATGTCTGTCTGTCTGAGTACTGAGCTGTAGACAGGTAGAATGTCTGTCTGTCTGAGTACTGAGCTGTAGACAGGTATAATGTCTGTCTGCCTGAGTACTGAGCTGTAGACAGGTAGAATGTCTGTCTGTCTGAGTACTGAGCTGTAGACAGGTATAATGTCTGTCTGTCTGAGTACTGAGCTGTAGACAGGTAGAATGTCTGTCTGTCTGAGTACTGAGCTGTAGACAGGTAGAATGTCCGTCTGTCTGAGTACTGAGCTGTAGACAGGTATAATGTCTGTCTGCCTGAGTACTGAGCTGTAGACAGGTATAATGTCTGTCTGTCTGAGTACTGAGCTGTAGACAGGTATAATGTCTGTCTGTCTGAGTACTGAGCTGTAGACAGGTAGAATGTCTGTCTGTCTGAGTACTGAGCTGCAGACAGGTAGAATGTCTGTCTGTCTGAGTACTGAGCTGTAGACAGGTAAAATATCTGAGTACTGAGCTGTAGACAGGTAGAATGCCTGTCTGTCTGATCGGACTAAAACATATCATCTAATTCCATGACAGAAATGACAAAATGACAAAATTATATGACAGATAATTTTATTTTTTTCATTTTGTTCAGCTGTCGAATAATTAACATTCACAATGAAGCAAATAGGTTTTTTCTCGTTTAAAAAAAAAAAATCTGCATATGTTGAGGAAGCAGAGCCAACCATACAGGTGTGTGTGTTCCCTTGTTTTAGACATTAGTAAGAATACTACACTATTAGAGATGGTGTCAACCAGTGGAGGCTGCTGAGGGGAGGACGGCTCATAATAATGTCTGGAACAGCATCAATGGAATGGTATCAAACACATCAAAGACGTGGTTTCCATGTGTTTGATACCATTCCATTGACGCCGTTCCAGACATTATTATGAGCCGTCCTCCCCTCAACAGCCTCCACTGATATCAACTGGTGTCAGGTTTCATTTCAAGTTCTGATGTGGCTCAGTTGGTAGAGCATGGTGCATGTAATGCCAGGGTTGTGGGTTTGATTCCCTTGGTGGACCGGTATGAAAATGTATCCACTCACGACTGAAAGTTGCTCTGTAGAAGAGCATCTCCTAAAAGGTCAATGTTTTTTAAGGGTGAGAATGTTGTAAACTAGAGAGAAATATCCACTGGATGTCTCTGTTTATAGGTCTTTGTTTTCCTGTTTCAACGTTTGAATTTAAGTTCATCAATCTGTCATATTAATGATCAACTCTGTCATATTAATGGAAGCGATGTTCATACTTAGACACACATTCAGAAACAGATTTTTTATCAGATGATACCAGTTGATGGAAATCAAATACAGTATGCCAACTTGTGCAATGTGATATATCATTGTATCTACAATATTCACGACAATGTGATATAAAACAATTATTATATAGTTTTATGTCATTTGTTTGCCTTCTCATAGGCCCTATATAAATTAATTATTGAAGAAGAAATCATTTTGATTTTATTTGTATGGTGTGTAATTTATGTTTTTTCATTTCAGTAAAACAAAAGTGGTAAAAGGATGATTTGATTCCTGGTATCTCTAGAAAGTGTTCCTAGAATGATTGCTTTAGATCAGGGTGGCCAACCCTCCTCCTGGAAAGATACCCTCCACCTGGAGAGATACCCTCCTCCTGGAAAGATACCCTCCACCTGGAGAGATACCCTCCTCCTGGAGAGATACCTTCCACCTGGAGAGATACCCTCCACCTGGAGAGATACCCTCCTCCTGGAAAGATACCCTCCTCCTGGAGAGATACCCTCCACCTGGAGAGATACTTTCCTCCTGGAAAGTTACCCTCCTCCTGGAGAGATACCCTCCTCCTGGAGAGATACTTTCCTCCTGGAGAGATACCCTCCTCCTGGAGAGATACCCTCCCGTTTGATTTTATTCCAACCCTGCACCTACACACCAGACTCTACTAACCAGCTGGTCCCCAAGACCGTGATTATCTTGAATCAGGTGTGTTAGAGCAGGGCTGGAACAAAAGCCTGCAGGAGGCTATCTCTGATCTAACTGTGCCCTAACAAATATGCATCCCAAATGGCACCCTATACCATATACAGTGCAATACTTTTGACCAGTGTCCATGGTCAAAATTAGGGAATAGGGTGCCATTTGGGACACACACTAACTGTGCCCTAACAGAGATGCTATCTAACAGAGATGCTATCTAACAGAGATGCTATCTAACAGAAATGCCCTAACAGAGATGCTATCTAACGGAAATGCCCTAACAGAGATGCTATCTAACAGAGATGCCCTGTCAGTGATGCCCTAACAGAGATGCTATCTAACAGAGATGCTATCTAACAGAAATGCCCTAACAGAGATGCTATCTAACAGAAATGCCCTGACAGTGATGCCCTAACAGAGATGCTATCTAACAGAGATGCTATCTAACAGAGATACCCTAACAGAGAGGCTATCTAACAGAGATACCCAAACAGAGATGCTATCTAACAGAGATGCTATCTAACAGAGATACCCTAACAGAGATGCTATCTAACAGAGATGCCGTAACAGAGATGCTATCTAACAGAGATACCCAAACAGAGATGCTATCTAACAGAGATACCCTAACATAGATGCTATCTAACAGAGATACCCAAACAGAGATGCTATCTAACAGAGATACCCTAACAGAGATGCTATCTAACAGAGATGCTATCTAACAGAGATACCCTAACAGAGATGCTATCTAACAGAGATACCCAAACAGAGATGCTATCTAACAGAGATGCTATCTAACAGAGATACCCAAACAGAGATGCTATCTAACAGAGATGCTATCTAACAGAGATGCCGTAACAGAGATGCTATCTAACAGAGATACCCTAACAGTGCCTTCCAGCGTCCCACTAGTGATTACTGGATATATTCATGCAGCAACGATGATTCAGGCATGTATTCTCTTTCCCACTCCAGTGTAGGACTTCTCATCTTTCTGGGCCGTCCCAAATGGGAAACCAATTCCCTATAGGTCTCTGGCCAAAAGCAGTGCACTATATAAGGAATAGGGTGCCATTTGGGATGCTCTGTGCCTGCGAGTGGGGATTCCCAGTGTTAGAGAAACCAGACAGACAGAAACATGAAGGAGGAGCCTGGGAGCCAAACTGAATATCACTCTAAATATCACTCAGAATATCCTTCTAAATATCTCTAAATACACCAGTCAAGCACAACAACCTCTGCTCACATATGCAGTGTGTATTCCAGGATAGGTCAGGCTGTTTCCATGTGAGCGGAGGTTGTTGTGCTTGACTGGTGCATTTACCCCCTAACAAACCCCAAAATTATTATTGTAGTACCAGAGCATCTGTTGAATATCAGGGACATTTCACTCTTTTTGCCTGACGAATCCTAAGACTATCTAAAACCTACATTTTCGCCTAAAATTACATACCCAAATCTAACTGCCTGTAGCACAGGACCTGAAGCAAGGATATGCATATTCTTGATACCATTTGAAAGGAAACACTTTGAAGTTTGTGTAAATGTGAAATGAATGTAGGAGAATATAACACATTGTATGTGGTAAAAGATAATTCAAAGAATTATCATCATATTTGAAATGCAAGAGAAAGGCCATAATGTATTATTCCAGGTTTGGTATGATTTTGATTTTGGCCACTAGATGGCAGCAGTGTATGTGCAAAGTTTTAGATTGAACCAATGAACCATTGCATTTCTGTTCAAAATGTTGTATTGAGTCTGCCCAAATGTGCCTAATTCGTTTATTGATACATTTTCAAGTTCATAACTGTCCACTCTCCTCAAAGAATAGCAAGGTATTCTTTCACTGTAATAGCTACTGTAAATTAGACAGTGAAGTAAGATTAACAAGAATGTAAACTTTCTGCCCATATCAGATATGTCTATGTCCTGGGAAATGTTCTTGTTACTTACAACCTCATGCTAATCACATTACCCTGCGTTAGCTCAATCGATCCCGTAGAGGTTAAATTAAATGTAGATTAAATCAGTTCATTTAGATTTGAATACATTTTCCTATTGATCTCCTCAGTGTATTAATGAAAGACGTAGGGGGTTTGACTGAATGGTGGGAGATTATTATATAGTTAGTCAGTATTTGGTTTATTTAAATTACTTTTTAATTTTCCAGTTCAACTTCCACATTTTAGAGAAGCTAACTGACATAAAATGGTGAGGAAACAGACAGAACAGTCATACTACCTGTGACTAGCAGCTAGCTACATGTCCATACTGTATAAACAACAGATCATATATTATATTACAATATTAGTATTTCCGTTGGAGACTGCCAACAGTGTTGCTTCAGTTCTAGTTTGAATCTCAAATGACAACATAATCCCCAATATACTGCACTACTTTGGACCAGAGCTCCAAGGCTCCTGTTCAAAAGTAGGTCACTGTAAAGGGAAGAAGGTGCCATTTGAGGCCCAGTTCTATCCTCAGTACCAGAGACACAGTTCTATCCTCAGTACCAGAGACCCAGTTCTAGCCTCAGTACCAGAGACCCAGTTCTAGCCTCAGTACCAGAGACCCAGTTCTAGCCTCAGTACCAGAGACCCAGTTCTATCCTCAGTACCAGAGACACAGTTCTATCCTCAGTACCAGAGACCCAGTTCTAGCCTCAGTACCAGAGACCCAGTTCTAGCCTCAGTACCAGAGACCCAGTTCTATCCTCAGTACCAGAGACACAGTTCTAGCCTCAGTACCAGAGACCCAGTTCTATCCTCAGTACCAGAGACCCAGTTCTATCCTCAGTACCAGAGACACAGTTCTATCCTCAGTACCAGAGACACAGTTCTATCCTCAGTACCAGAGACCCAGTTCTATCCTCAGTACCAGAGACCCAGTTCTAATCTCAGTACCAGAGACCCAGTTCTATCCTCAGTACCAGAGACCCAGTTCTATCCTCAGTAACAGAGACCCAGTTCTATCCTCAGTACCAGAGACCCAGTTCTATCCTCAGTACCAGAGACCCAGTTCTATCCTCAGTACCAGAGACCCAGTTCTATCCTCAGTACCAGAGACACAGTTCTAGCCTCAGTACCAGAGACCCAGTTCTATCCTCAGTACCAGAGACCCAGTTCTAGCCTCAGTACCAGAGACCCAGTTCTAGCCTCAGTTCCAGAGACCCAGTTCTATCCTCAGTACCAGAGACACAATTCTAGCCTCGGTACCAGAGACCCAGTTCTATCCTCAGTACCAGAGACCCAGTTCTATCCTCAGTACCAGAGACCCAGTTCTATCCTCAGTACCAGAGACACAGTTCTATCCTCAGTACCAGAGACCCAGTTCTAGTCTCAGTACCAGAGACACAGTTCTATCCTCAGTACCAGAGACACAGTTCTAGTCTCAGTACCAGAGACACAGTTCTATCCTCAGTACCAGAGACCCAGTTCTAGTCTCAGTACCAGAGACCCAGTTCTATCCTCAGTACCAGAGACACAGTTCTATCCTCAGTACCAGAGACCCAGTTCTAGTCTCAGTACCAGAGACCCAGTTCTATCCTCAGTACCAGAGACCCAGTTCTATCCTCAGTACCAGAGACCCAGTTCTAGCCTCAGTTCCAGAGACCCAGTTCTATCCTCAGTACCAGAGACACAGTTCTATCCTCAGTACCAGAGACCCAGTTCTAGCCTCAGTACCAGGTAGATCATTATCATCATATCATGGTGTTTTATGGCATCCAGAGTTCTGCATGACACATGAGATTAACTCTTTGAAGATTTCGTTTTCTCTTTTAACAACCAACATGTTTGCCATTATTTTCCAACCTTCCACTGTTTCATTCCATGTAATGATATGATGATTTCTCTAGGCCATAATATTCTGTTTCCCTCTCTCAAGGGATTATATGCAGACAACAGTAGAATATGAATCCACAGACATGCCTTAGTAATATTATTATAACACTTGATTGTGGTTTGCTATCAATCAATAATTAATTGATTGGTGGTTAAGACATTAACATAACACTGGACTCTAGTTTATACTTTGATAAATCATGTGTTCATTTGATCAGTTAGTTCTCTGCCACACACTGACTATTGATAGAATATCCTACCACTCCTACAGAACAGATTCAAGGTAAATGGGTCATTTTCTATGGCATCGGCACACCACATAGGAGATTTAGCTACTGTTCATGGTGTTCGCATGTATTTATGCTGAACCAATCAGAAACCTGGTAGGAGGAGCTATATGTAACCATGGTCCAGAATACATTCATGTACGCCGTCTATTCATGGCAGCAGCTCTACTCAACACAGTTATGGATTCTTTGAGGTGCATTTTGGAGACACACTATTTATTTTCCTTACAATATTATCACAAATATTTATGAAATGTAATATGGTGTATTATGTTGATATTAATGTTGTTGTTTTAGTCATTGACAGAATAAGCCCTTGATTCTGTTGTTGGCCGGGTGTCTGTTGTTGGCCGGGTGAGTCTATATTTAGGGCTGGAAGGAAGGAGGAATCTGTAGCAGCCATGATACATATGATGCACTGGGTTCATCCCAAATGGCATCCTATTCCCTATATAGTCCCCATGGGCCCTCGTCAAATGTAGTGCACTAAACAGGGAATAGGGTACCATTTGGGACGTACACACAGTCATCATTACAAATCCGTGTTGCTTTTCTCTAGTTGGTTATACAGTAGTATGTGGTTTCAGAACAATCAGGGTACTAATGTATGGACACTGAAACAGGTAACAAGACAAGTAACAAGTTTAGTTGGAGCTACTAGGCTATTCACTGTACATTCACATTGCCATCTAGAATGGGGGGGGGGGGGGGGGGTTGGACTCTGGTATGACTTCTATTTTATCTGTCATTCTGAGATGTCATCACCATGTTTGTACAGTACAAATAGCAGGAACATATATTTTCTCTCTGGCCTTCGATTAGGTTTGTTTTGATTTGTTGTAGAAATGGAAAAAAACAACCCTGAAACTAAGTAATGCCTATTCAAATCCTGAAACTGTGAATGGGGATCGTGGAGAAGTCTATGTATATGTTTTGATGTAATCAAAGAGCACTGGGAATTATTACGTTGTATTTCTCTGTAAAAACTGAACCACATTGATATAACTGTACTTCTGTTGAAATTAAAACCTCTATATACTAAACTGTGTTGTAAGGTCAATGTGGACGTTCGACAGGATATCCTTATCCTGTAATGTGATGTAATATCCTGTCTGTGTACTAATCCTTCTGTTCAAATAAGGCAATGTCTTGTTTCCCTGTTTGTTTGCTGCTCCAGTGACTGACTGGGTTTGAACCTGGTTTGATGCACTACACCATACTGTGTCGCTGAGCTATCAGCAAGAACACTCCTAATGCCAGCAAGATTCCACAAATGACATTGTTTTTAGCTCGACTAAAGATTACTTGCCAACGGTGAGAAGTGATTTCATAGATGGAGAATACATCTACAGTGGTAGTCTGACACCTAGTGGTTACTCGTAGTTTTACACTTACTAAAGGTTTCTCCTGAAGCTCTGTGCACTTATATAACTGTCCAAGAAGAGAGGGCATTGTCTTCACCATGGTTTCAGCATTCTTCAACCAATTTCCAATGATTACATTTACCAAACATTTGCTGAATTCAATCACAGAGAATAAGTTAAATAAACATGTTTATTCTAATTCAACCTCTACAGCTATTCAAAGGCAAACTTGGCATAATTATTATTCACACCTACAATAGAAACAGAACAAACTGGACTTTGCAGCCCATGATGCACTCAGTAGAGACAGAAGAGGATGGTATGAAATTGTTGCACTTTTTTTGAAAGTTTTGCAGAAATCATGTGTTTTCAGAACAGTGGAGATGAAGCAGAGGAATCCACTGTAGGCTATTGAGACACAGCCATATAGCGTATCCATTTGTGACATCATCTTCATGCAGAGTTCAGAGGTCAGGAGATAGAGGTCATGTGAGATGTTTCAGGTAGTTCCTCAGTATCTGGGGAATGTCCAAGCGGTCTATGTATGTCATTTTATTAACCACGGGGAGGTGTCTCCGAATCGCAAGCCGTGTCAGTGACATCAGAGTATTGGGACAAACTGGAAATAAAACACAGGGGAGGTTCTAGTTAATTCAGGGGAGGTTCTAGTTAATTAAATGAAATACGAGAATGTCTCCAATGTTCTCATCATTAACAACCATCAATCAATTAGAGTTACAAAACAGACTGAATATGTGACAGTCAAATATGTAACAAATGTATAACTTATGTGCAACAAATGTAACGAATGTATAATAACTCTTTAACAAATATGAAACAACTGTTTCACAAATATGATACAAAAGTAAAACAAGTGTGTGTGATGTTCTCACCTCTCTCCTTGAGCAGCAGAGCCACCGCTTCGTTCTGCTTGGTGGTCTTGTCAATAATCAGCGTGGGCAGATACACGTCTGCCCCAAAGTCTATGAGCAGCTGTATGTATTCCACTCCACAGCCATACCTCAGACACATCTCCAGCACCGTCTTGGGCTGCTTGATCCTGGCCAGCATCTTCTCTGACTTACAGTTATAGTCAGGATTAGCCCCGTGGAGCAGCAGCAGCTTGAAACAGTCCAGGTGTCCATATACAGCGGATATGTACAGGGGTCCCCTGCAGGCTGTGGCGTTGGAGGCCCACTCAGGGACTTTGGGCCAGACGTCGACCTCGGCTCCGAACTGAAGCAGCTCCCTGAGGACCTCCACGTCTCCCTCGCGGGCGGCGGTCAGCACCGGGGAACAGTTGTTGTACGGGCTGCCGTTGGGGTCGGCTCCAGCCTTCAGTAAGACCACAACACAGTCCAGGTGTTTACCACTGACTGCTGTAAACAGAGGGGTCTGGGCCTTCACATCTAGACTGTCCACCTGCAAAACCAATCAATCACCAAGCAATAATTCATCAATAGGTTAAATCACATTTATTTCTAAAGCCATTTTTACATCAGCAGCTGTCACAACGTGGAGGATTTTTTAGTCCATGTCAGGAGTAGGCGTCTGGGTACGAGAAGCTAGTCCAAAGTACTCTATCGCCATATCTCACCTCCGCTCCGTGCTCCAGCAGGAGTTCCAGACACCTCAGGTGTCCGTGTGCTGCGGCAGTCCGTAGGGGGGTAACAGGGATCCCCCAGCCGCTTCTGCTGTTGATAGACTTTCTGTAGCTCTCCTGGGACAACAGCTCAGCTAACACCACCACGTCATCACTGCTCACTGCCTGGTTCAGAGCCTGGGGAACAGAGCAGTATTATACCTCCACCATACACACAGTGTTATTGGGCTGCACTGCTGGGTGGTATTCACTACACTCAAAACACACAAAAACTGAAGCAGGGAGGTACTATCTGAACTTGTTCAATAAAATAAGCTTGTCATTTGTAAATGATGTCCTTATGAATACGACCCTGGTTAGGTCACACCCATGTAGACTTGGAAGTCACACCCTCTGATGCTGTGCAAGTCTACTGATGCTGTCTCAGTGATAGGTTGCTAAGTTACAAAGCACTGCAAGCTCATTGGCTGTACCTGGCCATGCTCATTGTCCTCCTCATCCTCTTCCTTGGGCTGAAGCAGAGAGAAGATCTTGGAGACGTCCATTAGACTCATCTTGAGAGGGTTGGTGGCTGTGTTGATACTGTCTAGGACCATACTGTTACTATAGCTGTAACAGTTACAACTCCCCCATCTATTTCACTTTATATATTCACTTTATATATTATCTACCTCACTTGCTTTGGCAATGTTAACACATGTTTCCCGTGCCAATAAAGCCCTTGAATTGAATTGAATTGAGAAGAGAGGAGAGAGAAGGGGGGATACAATTCAGTTAATGAATAACCTTTATAGATCCTCGGAGAGAAAATTGGAATCAGACACCGGCATCAGACAAAGACAGGGAGAATACAAACACACAGGCATAGCTAAACTGTTTGGGTTTGTACCAACCAGGACTAATCTGTGCTTCGGGACAGTAATAGATAGAGACAGGGAATAAATAGAGACAGGGAATATATAGAGACAGGAATAGATTGAGACAGGGAATAGATAGACTGGATAGATATAGATAGGAATAGACAGAGACCAGAATGGATAGAGACAAGGAATAGCTAGAGACAGGAATAGATAGAGACCGGAATAGATATAGATAGGGAATAAATAGAGACAGGGAATAGATAAAAGACAGGAATAGATAGAGACAGGGATAGATAGAGACAGGGAATAGATAGAGACAGGGATAGATATAGACAGGGATAGATAGAGACAGGGAATAGATAGAGACAGGGAATATATAATAGAAAGTAATACATAGAGACAGGGAATAGATAGAGACAGGGATAGATAGAGACAGGGAATAGATAGAGACAGGGAATAGATAGAGACAGGGATAGATAGAGACAGGGAATAGATAGAGACAGGGATAGATAGAGACAGGGAATAGATAGAGACAGGGATAGATAGTAACAGGGAATAGATAGAGACAGGGAATAGATAGAGACAGGGAATATATAATAGAAAGTAATACATAGAGACAGGGAATAGATAGAGACAGGAATAGATATAGATAGGGAATAAATAGAGACAGGGAATAGATAGAGACAGGGAATAGATAGAGACAGGGAATAGATAGAGTCAGGGAATAGATAGAGTCAGGGAATAGATAGAGACAGGGAATATATAGAGACAGGGAATAGATATAGACAGGGAATATATAGAGACAGGGAATAGATAGAGACAGGGAATAGATAGAGACAGGGAATAGATATAGACAGGGAATATATAGAGACAGGGAATAGATAGAGACAGGGACAGATAGAGACAGAAATAGATAAGCCACTTAAGTGCTGGGAATGTTTGTGTTACATGCATCTCTCACACACACTACATAGAGACCAGTTCACAGAATAATATATACAATTCAGTTAATTTACTATCAGACATCTGTAAAAGTGTTATTGGAAGCCAAGTAGGATGAGCACTTCTTGGAATAGACATTACTATGCAAGAGTTAAATTAGTAAACTCCACATCCTCGCCATATGGGTTTGCACAACTTTGCAGAGAGGGCATAATGGGGAAATGAAAATGAAATATTTCTAAGTATGATCATGGAAAATACGATCAAAAAGCAACAGATTTGGGGATTGTTAAAAACTTCCAACCCAGACAGAATCCCATTCCCCATGTAACTCCTGCTATAACTACCATGATCCAAAGACCCAGAGCCACACAGCAAATGGTGGTTAACAATGCTTTCCACTTACCTCACCTACAGGGTCACCAACCAGGGATTTTTCTGCCAACAATGTTAATCAGGACGTTGGTAGTAAACACTTACCACTCTCTTATAACTCCATGGTCCGTTGGTCACGTGGAGGAAGAGGAGACTCCAAGAGGAATGTGTTGCTGTATCCACACAGGGACTGGGGTCTGAGAGCTGTGTGTGTGTGTGTGCATGTATGTGTGGGCACACGGGTGTGCATATGTGTTGCTGTCTAACACAGCAGAGCAGAGAGGGGGTCTGGCTGGCTGGGTGCTGCTTGGGGGCTATTTTTAGTCCCACAGATGGACCTATCTAAACTTCCATTCTTGGAGAACTGTGGGGGGTTATAATTAGATGGGTGATAGACTAGTGACACTGACACTCAGGCTGTGAGTTTGGTTGGTGGGCAGGGGCCTTGGTACTCCCTGGTGTTTCACTGTGTCCTGAGTAAAGATTACATGATAAGGCAGCACTTCTAGTTCTGATGGTCAGTAGTGGAAATACACAACTAGACTACTCTACCAGCAAACATGTCATTCAATGATGTGTGATCTGAAATCAGATAGGCTTACTTCAGTCCATTTTCATTTTAGCTTGCCATAATCACCAAAAGTAACTTTAACCCTTTAGGTTTCTTTTTTTTTTTAAAGAGTGTAAGTGTGTAGTGAAATCCTTTAAGATAAATGATTTGTGCTGTATTGTGTCTACATGTAACAGGCCTGTCATCACCTCCATTTCTTTAGTTTGCACTGTGACTGGCAACCATCTTATAGTCTGTGCGCAGCTGTCTGACTGTCAGAGAGGCTGTTGTAGACTATCAGCTGTTCACACAGCCCTGCCCTGCCCTGCCTGCAGAACCATGATCAAGAAGACCTCTGCATTTGTAGAAGTATGGTGGTCATGGTCATCTTACATTCCTTTCCAAGATGATCTATACATTCCAGGCATTTTGGGAAGTGAAGTCTGTTTCCGCCTCTCAAAAACACAGGGAAGGGAAATGATTTGATGTAACCATTGTTTGCTTATAGCTTAGATTACTTTGTCCTTATAACTAAACTGAAAATGTAGCCAATTTCTGAAAGTAGGCCTGCTTTTGTAGTTTAATTATGCCTGCCTATAACATACATTTCTACAATAAAATGTATGCAGATAATAAAGTATACTATGATATAATATCATAAAGCATCATGATTTACATAAAATGTTGTCACATAAAAATATATAAGCAGGCAGATAACAAGGTTAGCCAAAAGTATTTCTAAATATGAACTTTTTCTTTTTCGGGCCCTCTTCATCTACCCCCCTCCAGTACGCTAGGTGGCGGTAAATACTCATTGTTAGCAGCACTGCGATCGCAAGAAGAAAATATTTGCCCTGTTGTAGTTTTGGGTGTGTAACTAGCTATCTAACGCGTTTTACATTTCATATAATAGCTAGCTAATTCATCACACAGTTTGGGGATACATAATTGCGCCAACAAAGTTAGGTTTTTAATGTTACGTGTACGTTGTAGTTGTTTGCACTTTACTATATTCGTTGAGGCTAGACGTTATGGTCTGCTGGCAGCGGTAAAGCTAGCTAGTTTAGGTAGCATCAATCCAACTTTCGTCAACTCCTCTCGTTACGTGATTCAGTTGTCCGTCAGTTGATCAGAAAATCACTAAGATAATATCACATAGTGGCCACAGTGTTTGATATTAGGTCGGTTTGTTCAACCTTTGAAAGTCGAAGTTACGTTGGCAACATCATAAACAAATGCGTCGCCATGTTGGCGGAAGTTGTGTTCCCTAGACATTGAAGTGGCATTTCTGGCGGCGTGAAAATAGCTTTTTCTTGGCCCTAGGTATGGAGGAGAACGAGGCACTGGAGATCTACTGCAGGAGAATGATAACACAGGTCAACAATAAACTAAACCCAGAAACTGCAGGGGAGAGGGGGTGGAGAGAGAGGGGGGAAGAGGGGGAGAGAACAGCTCTCCGAGGGAGGGGGAGGAAGAAGTTGCAGAGTGAGGTGTGGAGGAGGATGATCATACAAATACACAGAAAACAGAACACAGAAACTACAGCAGCGAGTGAGAGGCAGAAGGAAAAGACTGTGAGGAGACAGAGGGAGTGTGAAGACCTTGCAGGAGAGCCTGTCCCTATACAGCTAATTTCTGCCCTGAAGATGAAGACTTTCACAGAGGAGATGAGACGGGTGAGACAGACACTTTATCTGGGAATAGTAACTGTCTATCAGTTCTGGTGGGTCTACCCTGGTTTAGTCTCATTGTATCTCAGCCGTATCTCTCTATGTGTGTGTGTTTGTGTGTGAATTAACAGGCCATGGACACGGAGCTGCATGACCCATCAGTGTGTGGAGTGTGTGTGCAGCAGCAGGCAGCTTTGTCCCTAAACACCTTCATCAGGAGGAAGACTACTCAACTAGACACTAACATACTGGAGGATAAACTACACACACACCTCTATAACAGGGTACAACACACACATACCTCTGCAACAGGGTACAACACACACATACCTCTGCAACAGGGTACAACACACACACACCTCTGCAACAGGGTACAACACACACATACCTCTGCAACAGGGTACAACACACACACACCTCTGCAACAGGGTACAACACACACATACCTCTGCAACAGGGTACAACACACCTCTGCAACAGGGTACAACACACACATACCTCTGCAACAGGGTACAACACACACACCTCTGCAACAGGGTACAACACACACATACCTCTGCAACAGGGTACAACACACCTCTGCAACAGGGTACAACACACACACACCTCTGCAACAGGGTACAACACACACATACCTCTGCAACAGGGTACAACACACACACACACCTCTGCAACAGGGTACAACACACACATACCTCTGCAACAGGGTACAACACACCTCTGCAACAGGGTACAACACACCTCTACAACAGGGTACAACACAACACACCTCTACAACAGGGTACAGTACAACACACCTCTACAACAGGGTACAGTACAACACACCTCTACAACAGGGTACAACATAACACACCTCTACAACAGGGTACAACACACCTCTACAGCAGGGTACAGTACAACACACCTCTACAACAGGGTACAACATAACACACCTCTACAACAGGGTACAACACACCTCTACAACAGGGTACAGTACAAAACACCTCTACAACAGGGTACAACACACCACTACAATGGGGTACAGTACAACACACCTCTACAACAAGTACAACATAACACACCTCTACAACAGGGTACAACACACCTCTACAGCAGGGTACAGTACAACATACCTCTACAACAGGGTACAACACACCTCTACAACAGGGTACAACATAACACACCTCTACAACAGGGTACAACACACCTCTACAGCAGGGTACAGTACAACACACCTCTACAACAGGGTACAACATAACACACCTCTACAACAGGGTACAACACACCTCTACAGCAGGGTACAGTACAACACACCTCTACAACAGGGTACAACATAACACACCTCTACAACAGGGTACAACACACCTCTACAACAGGGTACAGTACAAAACACCTCTACAACAGGGTACAACACACCACTACAATGGGGTACAGTACAACACACCTCTACAACAAGTACAACATAACACACCTCTACAACAGGGTACAACACACCTCTACAGCAGGGTACAGTACAACATACCTCTACAACAGGGTACAACACACCTCTACAACAGGGTACAACATAACACACCTCTACAACAGGGTACAACACACCTCTACAGCAGGGTACAGTACAACACACCTCTACAACAGGGTACAACATAACACACCTCTACAACAGGGTACAACACACCTCTACAACAGGGTACAGTACAACACACCTCTACAACAGGGTACAACACACCACTACAATGGGGTACAGTACAACACACCTCTACAACAGGGTACAGTACAACACACCTCTACAACAAGTACAACATAACACACCTCTACAACAGGGTACAACACACCTCTACAGCAGGGTACAGTACAACATACCTCTACAACAGGGTACAACACACCTCTACAACAGGGTACAACATAACACACCTCTGCAACAGGGTACAACACACACATACCTCTGCAACAGGGTACAACACACACACACCTCTGCAACAGGGTACAACACACACATACCTCTACAACAGGGTACAGTACAACACACCTCTACCACAGGGTACAGTACAACACACCTCTACAACAGGGTACAGTACAACACACCTCTACAACATAACACACCTCTACAACAGGGTACAACATAACACACCTCTACAACAAGTACAACATAACACACCTCTACAACAGGGTACAACACACCTCTACAGCAGGGTACAGTACAACATACCTCTACAACAGGGTACAACACACCTCTACAACAGGGTACAACATAACACACCTCTACAACAGGGTACAACACACCTCTACAACAGGGTACAACACAACACACCTCTACAACAGGGTACAGTACAACACACCTCTACAACAGGGTACAGTACAACACACCTCTACAACAGGGTACAACACACCTCTACAACAGGATACAACACACCTCTACAACAGGGTACAACACACCTCTACAACAGGGTACAACACACCCCTACAACAGGGTACAACACACCCCTACAACAGGGTACAACACACCTCTACAACAGGGTACAACACACCTACAACAGGGTACAACACACCTCTACAACAGGGTACAACACAACACACCTCTACAACAGGGTACAACACACCACTATAACAGGGTACAGTACAACACACCTCTACAACAGGGTACAACACAACACACCTCTACAACAGGGTACAGTACAACACACCTCTACAACAGGGTACAACACACCCCTACAACAGGGTACAACACACCTCTACAACAGGGTACAACACACCTCTACAACAGGGTACAACACACCTCTACAACAGGGTACAACACACATCTCCCATAGGGTACAACACACCCCTACAACAGGGTACAACACGCCTCTACAACAGGGTACAACACACCCCTACAACAGGGTACAACACACCTCTACAACAGGGTACAACACACATCTCCCATAGGGTACAACACACCTCTACAACAGGGTACAACACACCCCTACAACAGGGTACAACACACCTCTACAACAGGGTACAACACACCTCTACAACAGGGTACAACACACCCCTACAACAGGGTACAACACACCTCTACAACAGGGTACAACACACCTCTACAACAGGGTACAACACACCCCTACAACAGGGTACAACACGCCTCTACAACAGGGTACAACACACCCCTACAACAGGGTACAACACACCTCTACAACAGGGTACAACACACATCTCCCATAGGGTACAACACACCTCTACAACAGGGTACAACACACCCCTACAACAGGGTACAACACACCTCTACAACAGGGTACAACACACCTCTACAACAGGGTACAACACACCCCTACAACAGGGTACAACACGCCTCTACAACAGGGTACAACACACCCCTACAACAGGGTACAACACACCTCTACAACAGGGTACAACACACATCTCCCATAGGGTACAACACACCTCTACAACAGGGTACAACACACCCCTACAACAGGGTACAACACAGGAAGACGGACTGCACATAGAGTACAGGATATTCAATTGTGGTGTTCCTTTCTGCTTCTGTCTTGTCAATACATGCCCTGCATGCTCTGTTATTATTTTAGGTTTCTGTGCCAAAATGGCCGTCTAAACTACCAACTGTCCCAGAAAAAAATATGGTGTGTAGTGGGTGAAGTAACCTGTGTTCTCATGTGTTGTAGGACGCTGTGTGTCTGTTGGGAGAGTTGCTAAGGGGCCTCCCCAAGCCCTCTGACGCCCCCAGTGGGATTTGGGAACAACTGCAGGCCAGAGGAAGACAGCAACTTGGGGTTACCTTGGAGATAGAACTGAGCTAAGTGCACCCTCATGCTGGCCATGTGACTGAGCATAGCAGAAATGGCACCCTTTTCCCTATGTAGTGAACTAGTTTTGCGTCGAGACAGCCCTACGTGGAAGTGGATTGCAGCCTGTGATTTTCACTGAGTGTCATTGATCATGTGTATTATGAGATTCATCTTATAAAAGAAAATACAATTCCAACTGCGGTACAAAATACATTTTATTTTTGTATTCAAGTTTCACATACAACACTGTTAAAAGCAAATGAGCATCGTGGTTTTCTCAGTCCTTTGACCGTCCATTATGCCTTCAGTAAACATTAGAACAACTTCCTGGGTTATACAGTCCAATATCACAAACAGTTACAACACAGTGATTATAGTTCAGCCATGGAGAGTGTTCATGCAATGTACACATGTTAAATACAGAGGAACAAGTAAATGCAGGACGTTTCACATTTAATGCCAGAACCAATCACAACATGGGTACAGCTACAGTATAGTATTGTTTATTATTGCATATAACATGATAAAAACAGAGGAACAAGTAAATGCAGTACGTTTCACATTTCTAATGTTCGAGCCAATAGCAACATTAGCTGAAGAACGCTCAACTCCGTTCGCTTATATCGAGGCAGAGTTGAGTTTTGATAACTGGTTGCATGATGTGCGAGCAACAACATTGAGTCACCATCAGTTGATACTTGTTAAAAAGTCAATTCTGAAAACGCCTACCTGTCCCTATATTTGTCCTGTACAACCTGTATAACCGCGGTGCCAAAATTCATACTTTGAATAAAAACTTTTAGCGAATACAGACCTCGACTTTTTCCTAATTTATGTTGCTTGTAAACTCGCTGTTTATTATCTATGCATAGTCACTTTACCCCTACCTACATGTACAAATTACCTCAACTAACCTGTACCCCAGCACATTGACTCGGTACATTGAAAATTCTAGCCCTTCGGCTGCTGCCATAGAAGTGCCCATCCAAGAAGGCTCAAGGTAATTGGCCACAGATAAAATGACTTCAAATCACGTTATATGTACAGTAGCTTTGATTGGACTGATGATGTCAACATCATACTTTCACAATTTTAGCTAGCAAGCTAGACAAGCAGTCATCATGAATCAAGACGACAATCTATTAGCAAATCCAATTTAATCCTTGTCATAGGAAGATAAATACTGAAGAGAAATTATAGATAAAACGTATCGGTGCTCATCGGCCATTGGACATTAACATTAAGTTGGAAATCGCAAATTCAACGAGTGGTTTGGAAGGAATCAGTGACAGTGGCTGTGTGGACAAGGCTCTCCTGGCCTCTTATAGTCTGCACTTGGGTAAGATGTAAGTATCCCATGTGCCTCACCCTAATAATTTACCCCTCTTAATTTTGCCTACTGTTCTGTCTGTAGCCTATAAACTGTTTTGGAGAAATGTAAAAATCAAATATTTTAGGAGCTTTCATTGTCTGCTTCTATGACCCCTTTATTCATCCTACTGTTCTGACTTGGTGTAAAGAGAGAACACTATAAGAACGGCCCATCTTCTGAATTCTGTTGATGTACATTTCAAAAGTGCTAAACAAATAGTTATATTGACTGACATTACGTCTGTCCTAGCTCGCTCATTGTCTTAATCGAAATTGCTGATTGCCTCTTATCCGCTTGTCGTCCCCTTCTGCCATAGTTTGTACATCTCAATTGTCATTAGAAACCACCTTTCTTTAAGCAAGTCAGCCATATCAGCTATGTTTTTAAAAGGCAGTAAATGAGGCTGAATGAACTGTTTCGCTGCCAGACAAGGCTCTGCTGATAGCCAGGTGTAGCAGTGGTAAGATGTTGGGACTGCTGTTGTGTTTGTGGTCACCATTATAGTGCAGTTCATGTATTGTTTAGTGTTGTGTATTGGCTTTTCTGGCATGCATTCCACTTATTTTTTTTGCCCCACCAAGATTTACATGCTAAAATCACCGTTGGAAACCTGGCACCATCCCTATGGTGAATCCTGGTGGTGGCAGTATCATGCTGTGGGGATGTTTTTCAGCAGCAGGGACTGGGAGACTAGTCAGGATCAAGGAAAAGATGAATAGAGCAAAGTACAGAGAGATATTTGATGAAAACCTGCTCCAGAGCGCTCAGGACCTCAGACTGGGGCGAAGGTTCACCTTCCAATAGAACAACGACCCTAAGCACACAGCCAAGACAATGAGGGATTGGCTTCGGGACAATTGCTCTGCCAAAACCCGGACTGAAAATAGCTGCAGCGACGTTCCCCATCCAACCTGACAGAGCTTGAGAGGATCTGCAGAGAAGATTGGGAGAAACTCCCCAAATACAGGTGTTCCAAGCTTGTAGCGTCATACCCAAGAAGAATCGAGGCTGTAATCGCTGCCAAAGGTGCTTCAACAAAATACTGAGTAAATGGTCTGAATACTTGGAAAAACTGAAATATCACATTTACATCTTTTCTTTAAAATTAGCAAACATTTTTCAAAAACTTTTTTGCTTTGTCATTATGGGATATTTTGTATAGATTGATGAGGGGGAAAAACAATTGAATCAATTTTAGAATGAGGCTATAATTGAACTAAATCTGGAAAAAGTCAAGGGGTCTGAATACTTTATGAATGCACTGTAAGGTTAACAATTACATTTTAATACTCAAGCACTGATTTAAAAAGAAAACACATAGGATAATGAAGATGATACTAAATGTAGGTTCCATGGCATGGAGAAGGTTATAAAGACATGTATTACTGAATTCCAGTGATTTAAATGTATCAAAATGAGGTGGTCGTAGGAGAGTGTGTGTGTATTCTTGTCAGGCTTCATCTTGGGTTTCTTGTGGGAGAGACTCTTGGCGTTACACAACGGACAGATAGGAGCGTTATGATGGAACTGTTGGTGGCATGGCAGACAGGAATAGGATACATTTACATTTTTGTAACTTAGCAGACGCTCTGCAATAAGTGCATTCATTTGAAGATAGCTAGTTGAGGCAACTACTTCAGTCTTAAGTATACTTTTCCTGAATAAAGTAGTTATCAGCAAAGTCAGTGTCGTAGGAAAATACACGTGCGGGTTATATATTTTTTACAAATGTAATGGAGTAATGTGACATATAAGCGAACAAATGAAAGTGTAGTTTAAAGTATCGTTATTTTTTCTTTTTAGATCCTTTTCATGATCTAATCCCACTCCAGTACGATAGGTGGCGGTAGGTAATCGCTGTTGACAGCGCAGAACTCGCTAAAAATAAATGGTTCTGTTGTGGTTATTCGTGTGTAAACAATTGAGTTGCTAGCAGTCTTTATAATCTCTTAGCTGGCTAATTATTCACACAGTTTGTAGATACACAATTGGAACAACATTTTTATTTCTTGCACGTTTAAGGTTAGATTTGTATTTGCACGTCGTAGTTTTTGTTGCACTTTACTACAACGATATTCGTTTCGGCTTGCTAGCTTTTTGTTCTGCAGCAGTACGGCTTTGAAGCCCGTTTAGCTACTATAGATAGTTAACGTCAACCCGATTCTCGTCATCTCTTCTGATTACGTGATTGTTGTCCGTCAATAGATCAGAAAATCCTGAAAATATTATATCACAGTGGCCACTTGTCTTTGATATTAGTTCGGTTTGGTCAACCTTTGAAAACTTACGTTAGCCATTCTTGTTTGCTTCACAGTCAGCGGTCGCCGGTACGATTCATTTTGTTTATTCGTTTTGTTTACTTCTAGCTAGCTATCTATCATCAATTCGTAATGCATTCGTGATAGCGTATAGTTTGGTTAAAGGGAGCATAATTCGCAATCCCGTTTATTTCCGTCGTCACGTTTGAATCAATCTGAATTTGGTATTGTTTTTTGTTAATTAACAGGTTTTGAGCCCATTATGGACCTTCACAAGATAATCCACGATACCCTGCAGGAGTTCATTCAGACATGCATTCCCGAAGCAGACCTGAGTTCCCTGGATGATGTGTTGCTTCCCTACATCACTGGAGTCCTGGAGGATCTGGGATCTCAGGAGAGCGTGGAGGAGAACTTTGACGTGGAGGTCTTTGTAGAAATGCTGGAGGCCTACATTCCTGGCTTTGCTGAAATTGACAGTGTTAACGTTTGTGATATGATGTTCAGCCTGGCTTCAAAACTAGCCACAGCCCGGAGTTCAGAAAATAGTGTGCCAAAGGCTAGAATGGAGGTCCCACTGACAGTCAGCGCTACCTCCACTGGGCCTCCTGTGAGGGAGATGCACTGCCTTACTACACAGACTGAGGGGGCCACCGCCAAGGTGCCATTCCCTGAGTGGGAGGCCCAGGAGCCGCTCCTTCTGGAGATGTTCCCCAAGTGCAGACTATCAGAGGCCAGGAGTGCGTTGTCCATTGCTAAAGGTGACATGGAGGAGGCTGTCCGCCTCATCATCGAAGGAGACATCCAGCTCAGCCACACACCTCTAAACGTAAACCATGGGAAGATGGGTTCCCCTCAGGCAGAGCAGAAGATGAAAGAGAGCATCCTGGAGAAGTACATGCTAGTGGATAGAGAGGAGGATAAGAAAACACACAGGCCTGTTGCACCTAAAGATGCCCCTAAGAAACTGGTGCGTTACCACAGCAACCAGGTGGTGACCACAAAAGGGGAGCGGTACCAACTGGTGAAGAAAGAGGAGACGGAGGAGGTGAAGAAAACTTACGTCAGCATCAAACCCGCACGCAAATACAGATTCCATTGATGACTGACTGGCACTCTTCTGGAACACCAGCCATTGACTTTGTTGGTTACATTCTTTCTGAATGCCTTGTTTTTCTTGTTTGCCTGGTTATGGAAAATGTTTGTTTTTAGTATGTGTAAGTGTCTGATTTGAAAAGTGTGTGGCCATCGTCTTGCTTCGAATATAATTTCTCCTTTGCAGTGATTCTCTGGCATCATTGTTTTGTTCTCTAGGTGGGTCATGATGTGCTCTTGTAGTGGGCTGGCCATGTGTATAAGACTTGAACAACTGCTACATTTGATTCTCTTATGTCCAAACTGTACTGTTTTTTTTCTCCATTTCAGCAGGTCTGACATGGTACAGATTTTTTGGGGTCAGATATAATTGTTATTGGTATTTTTCCTGGCAGGGGGACTTAGCGATTTGGGACCTGTTTCAAAACACTATTTTCAGTACTCTGTCGCAATACCTTATTCCTCATATAAGGGTAAGTTTAGTCCATTCAGCCTGTGCACCCATGTTTTTACTAAAATAAGTTATCGGCGACCTCATAAACATGCGGCGCCATGTTGGAGGAAGTTGTTCCTTAGACTGGAAGTGGTATTTCCCGCAGCATGAAAAGGGCCTTTTTTACTAGCAAGGCACTGGAGATCTACTTCTGGAGAATGATAACCCAGGTCAACAATCAGCTGAACCCAGAAACTGCAGGAGAGAGGGGGTGGAGAGAGAGGCAGGAGGAGAGGGGGGAAGAGCAGTCCTCCGAGGGAGGGGAGGCAGGAGGAGAGGGGAAAGAGCAGCCCTCCGAGGGAGGGGGAGGAGAGGGGGAAAGAGCAGCCTTCCAAGGGAGGGAGGAGGAGAGGGGGAAAGAGCAGGCTTCCAAGGGAGGGAGGAGGAGAGGGGGAAAGAGCAGCCTTCCAAGGGAGGGAGGAGGAGAGGGGGAAAGAGAAGCCTTCCAAGGGAGGGGGAGACAGGGGTTGCAGAGTGAGACGTGGAGGAGGATGGTCATACAAGTACACAGAGAACAACCAAGAAAGGAGAGGGGAAGCACCCGACCCTAAAGGACAGAGAGAGAGACAGGAGCAAGGGCTACAGAGGCAGTGAGAGTCTGTGGACCTTGCAAGAGCAAGGAAAGGACCAACCCTGCTGCCCAGACTGGGACCCAGCTGGTCCCCCTACAGCTCATCTCTTGCCCTGGGGCCCAGACTGGGAACCAGCTGGTCCCCCTACAGCTCATCTCTTCCCTGAAGCTCCAGACTGGGACCCATCTGGTCTCCCTACAGCTCATCTCTGCCCTGCTGCCCAGACTGGGACCCAGCTGGTCTCCCTACAGCTCATCTCTGTCCTGAAGCCCCAGACTGGGACCCAGCTGGTCTCCCTACAGCTCATCTCTGCCCTGAAGCCCAGACTGGGACCCAGCTGGTCTCCCTACAGCTCATCTCTGTCCTGCTGCCCAGACTGGGACCCAGCTGGTCCCCCTACAGCTCATATCTGCCCTGCTGCCCAGACTGGGACCCAGCTGGTCCCCCTACAGCTCATCTCTGCCCTGAAGCTCCAGACTGGGACCCAGCTGGTCCCCCTACAGCTCATCTCTGTCCTGAAGCCCCAGACTGGGACCCAGCTGGTCCCCCTACAGCTCATCTCTGCCCTGAAGCCCAGACTGGGACCCAGCTGGTCTCCCTACAGCTCATCTCTGTCCTGCTGCCCAGACTGGGACCCAGCTGGTCTCCCTACAGCTCATCTCTGTCCTGCTGCCCAGACTGGGACCCAGCTGGTCCCCCTACAGCTCATATCTGCCCTGCTGCCCAGACTGGGACCCAGATGGTCCCCCTACAGCTCATCTCTTCCCTGAAGCTCCAGACTGGGACCCAGCTGGTCTCCCTACAGCTCATCTATCTCTGCCCTGCTGCCCAGACAGGGACCCAGCTGGTCCCCCTACAGCTCATCTCTGCCCTGAAGCTCCAGACTGGGACCCAGCTGGTCCCCCTACAGCTCATCTCTGCCCTGCTGCCCAGACTGGGACCCAGCTGGTCTCCCTACAGCTCATCTCTTCCCTGAAGCTCCAGACTGGGACCCAGCTGGTCTCCCTACAGCTCATCTCTGCCCCGCTGCCCAGACTGGGACCCAGCTGGTCCCCCTACAGCTCATCTCTGCCCTGAAGCCCAGACTGGGACCCAGCTGGTCCCCCTACAGCTCATCTCTGCCCTGAAGCCCAGACTGGGAACCAGCTGGTCTCCCTACAGCTCATCTCTGCCCTGAAGCCCAAACTGGGACCCAGCTGGTCCCCCTACAGCTCATCTCTGCCCTGAAGCCCAGACTGGGAACCAGCTGGTCTCCCTACAGCTCATCTCTGCCCTGAAGCCCAGACTGGGACCCAGCTGGTCTCCCTACAGCTCATCTCTGCCCTGAAGCTCCAGACTGGGACCCAGCTGGTCCCCCTACAGCTCATCTCTGCCCTGCTGCCCAGACTGGGACCCAGCTGGTCCCCCTACAGCTCATCTCTGCCCTGCTGCCCAGACTGGGACCCAGCTGGTCCCCCTACAGCTCATCTCTGCCCTGCTGCCCAGACTGGGACCTAGCTGGTCTCCCTACAGCTCATCTCTGCCCTGCTGCCCAGACTGGGACCCAGCTGGTCCCCCTACAGCTCATCTCTTCCCTGAAGCTCCAGACTGGGACCCAGGGTCTCCCTACAGCTCATCTCTGCCCTGCTGCCCAGACTGGGACCCAGCTGGTCCCCCTACAGCTCATATCTGCCCTGCTGCCCAGACTGGGACCCAGCTGGTCCCCCTACAGCTCATCTCTGCCCTGAAGCTCCAGACATTCACAGAGGAGATGAGATGGGTAAAATAATATTTATCTTCACATAACTGTCTGTATCTTTTGAGCTGCATGTCCCTACTGGCTGTGCCATTTACTGACACACTCTCTGTGTGTGTGTGTGTGTGTGTGTGTGTGTGTGTGTGTGTGAATTAACAGGCCATGGACACGGAGCTGCATGACCCATCAGTGTGTGTGCAGCAGCAGGCAGCTTTGTCCCTAAACACCTTCATCAGGAGGAAGACTATTCAACTAGACACTAACATACTGGAGGATAAACTACACACACACCTCTATAACAGGGTACAACACACACATACCTCTGTAACAGGGTACAACACACACACACCTCTGTAACAGGGTACAACACACACACACACCTCTGTAACAGGATACAACACACACACACACCTCTGTAACAGGGTACAACACACACACACCTCTGTAACAGGGTACAACACACACACACACCTCTGTAACAGGGTACAACACACACACACCTCTGTAACAGGGTACAACACACACATACCTCTGTAATAGGGTACAACACACACACACCTCTGTAACAGGGTACAACACACACATACCTCTGCAACAGGGTACAACACACACACACCTCTGTAACAGGGTACAACACACACACACCTCTGTAACAGGGTACAACACACACATACCTCTGTAACAGGGTACAACACACACACTCACCTCTGTAACCGGGTACAACACACACACACCTCTGTAACAGGGTACAACACACACACACCTCTGTAACAGGGTACAACACACACACACCTCTGTAACAGGGTACAACACACACACACAACTCTGTAACAGGGTACAACACACACACAACTCCGCAACAGGGTACAACACAGCACACACCTCCGCAACAGGTACAACACAGCACACACCTCCGCAACAGGTACAACACAACACACACCTCCGCAACAGGTACAACACAACACACACCTCCGCAACAGGTACAACACAACACACACCTCCGCAACAGGTACAACACAACACACACCTCCGCAACAGGTACAACCCCACACACACCTCCGCAACAGGTACAACACAACACACACCTCTCCGCAACAGGTACAACACACACCTCCGCAACAGGTACAACCCCACACACACCTCCGCAACAGGTACAACACAACACACACCTCCGCAGCAGGGTACAACACAACACACCTCTACAACAGGGTACAACACACCTCTACAACAGGGTGAAACGGGGTACAACACACACGGTACTTTAGACTGCTCACTATCTGTGTTCTGTCTTTGCTGTTGAGGTCCTGTAGCTGCTGCCATGTTATTATAGTCACTTTCTGTCCTTATGTTCCTGTACACTTAAAAGGCCCTCTGAATGGCAAACAGTCCCGAGAACAACAAGTCTTATGAGAACAGAATATTAATCAGTGTTCTCATGTGTTGTGGGAGAATCTCAATTGCATACTCCTCTCGCCGCCTCCTCTAACCCCATTGGAGGAGGTCAGAGAGGTGGTGCCTGTAGCTTTCTCATCCAATGGGTTTTGAGGAGACAGGGAAAGAGGACACCAGGAGAATGCAAATGAGGTTTTCCCAGTATGTTTGTTGGGTGAGTTGCTGAGGAGCCTCCCCAAGCCCTCTGACTCCCCCAGCAGGATCTGGGAACAACTGCAGCCCAGAGGAAGACATAGCAACTTGGGGTTACCTTGGAGACAGAACAGGAATCTGGATGTACTCTGCCAACGCAATGTCAATGAAGGGGTTACCTTGAAGGCCCAGAATGTTAACCTGACAGCAGTACAAGAACTGAGCTTAAGGTACCTTCGTACTGGCACTATCACCGTGTGGACATATCTGAAATATTTCCTACGTACTGCACTACTTCTGATCAGAGCCCTGTGTGACCCAGCCTCTGACTTTCATTGCGTGTCATTGATCATATGTATTATAATGAGATTCATCTTATAAAAGAAAATACAATTCCAACTGCAGTACAAAATACATTTTATTTTTCTATTCTTGTATTCAAGTTTCACATACAACACTGTTAAAAGCAAATGAGCATCGTGGTTTTCTCAGTCCTTTGACTGTCCATTATGCCTTCAGTAAAACATTAGAACAACTTCCTGGGTTATACAGTCCAATATCACAAACAGTTACAACACAGTGATTATAGTTCAGCCATGGAGAGTGTTCATGCAATGTACACATGTTAAATACAGAGGAACAAGTAAATGCAGGACGTTTCACATTTAATGCCAGAACCAATCACAACATGGGTACAGCTACAGTATAGTATTGTGTATTATTGCATATAACATGGTTATGGTCTATTAAACCTTAAGGTTAACAATTACATTTCAACACTCAAGCACTGTTAAAAAGAAAACACTTAATGACGATTACACTAAATGTAGGTTCCATGGCATGGGGAAAGGTTATGACGACATGTTTTACTGAATTCCAGATGTGAAATTTAGCAATATGAGGTGGTAGTAGGAGTGTGTGTCTACTCGTCAGGCTTCCTCTTAGGTTTCTTGGGGTTGCGGGAGCGACTCTTGGCCTTGCACAGTGGACAGATAGGAGCGTTACGATGGATCTGTTGGTGGCATGACAGACAGGCCTGGAGAAAGGACAGAGATGTTAGTGTGTTATTACTATGTAGACACACAGACGTCAGTACAGTGTCATTATTGTGTTGGTACACAGACAGGGGAGAGGTGTGTATGTGTGTACCTTCATAGGAGGGTGTGTACTGTGTACCTTCATGGGAGGAGGCTGTTGTCTGAAGGTGGCGGTCTGGCGGGCATCTTGTTTCCGGGAGACCTGGAGCTGTTGGGCCGCGGCAGCCGCTGCTGCAAGGGATTCTGGGATGGTGGGCTCATGAGGCTCCTTCTGCCACTCAGCCTTCTGCTTCTCAAAGTAACTATGGCAACAGAGATAGAAGATAGCACAGAGAACAGTTGATGTGTGTGTGAAAGTGTGTGTGAAAGTGTGTATAGTAAGTGTACTGACTCCAGAGAGAGTTTCTCCTCCTCTTCGTTGAGGTTGGGCAGTCTGTGAAGGCCCAAGGTCATCCTGAGGGCGTCGACATGTTCCTTCAGGGGTTTGTACTCATCATGGAGCCTCCGCGTCGTCTCCAGCAGCTTGTTCAGGTCGTTCTCTGACTGCTTTATAGTGCTCTCCATCTGGGGAGTAGGAGGACAGAAATACATAAACTATTAAAGGGTAACTCTCAACCCCTTCACCTTTAAAAAATGCATCCAGGTGAGAAGTTGTGGGTGGCGGGAATTGCTCATAAATATTCATATTGCGGGTGTGTAAACGTAGTTGTGCCTGATCCCAACACTTTCACACTAAAGAATATTTACCAGAAGTCCACTGGTACGCTCTGATAATAAAATGATGTGCATCGCGAGCAAACAGCTCTGGACAGTTATCTGACAGTGTTGAGGTGCAGAGTTCCTGACATCTAGTACCACTTGCAGTGTAAATTTGAATTCCCCATTGGGTGCATAATAAATTGTTGAAATGAGGTGTTCACTTTTTAGAAGAATTAGGAGTGTGTGGGCACGGGATGAGTATTGTAAAAATATATATATATCTGCCTCGTGGGATTAGAACCCACAGACTGCACCACTAATCAGTTGTAGGAAGTTGCTATGACCACCATTGTCCTCTAGTTCTTGTTACAATAGATATAGTCTCGCTATTGTTATTTTACTGCTGCTCTTTAACTACCTGTTCCTTTTATTTCTTATTCATATTTTTTAAACTGCATTGTTGGTTAGGGGCTTGTCAGTAAGCATTTCACTGTAAGGTCTACTACACCTGTTGTATTCAGCATTTCACTGTAAGGTCTACTACACCTGTTGTATTCAGCATTTCACTGTGAGGTCTACTACACCTGTTGTATTCAGCATTTCACTGTGAGGTCTACTACACCTGTTGTATTCAGCATTTCACTGTGAGGTCTACTACACCTGTTGTATTCAGCATTTCACTGTGAGGTCTACTACACCTGTTGTATTCAGCATTTCACTGTGAGGTCTACTACACCTGTTGTATTCAGCATTTCACTGTAAGGTCTACTACACCTGTTGTATTCAGCATTTCACTGTAAGGTCTACTACACCTGTTGTATTCAGCATTTCACTGTAAGGTCTACTACACCTGTTGTATTCAGCATTTCACTGTGAGGTCTACTACACCTGTTGTATTCAGCATTTCACTGTGAGGTCTACTACACCTGTTGTATTCAGCATTTCACTCTAAGGTCTACCTACACCTGTTGTATTCAGCATTTCACTGTGAGGTCTACTACACCTGTTGTATTCAGCATTTCACTGTGAGGTCTACCTACACCTGTTGTATTCAGCATTTCACTGTGAGGTCTACTACACTTGTTGTATTCAGCATTTCACTGTGAGGTCTACTACACCTGTTGTATTCAGCATTTCACTGTGAGGTCTACCTACACCTGTTGTATTCAGCATTTCACTGTAAGTTCTCTTACACCTGTTGTATTCAGCATTTCACTGTGAGGTCTACTACACCTGTTGTATTCAGCATTTCACTGTAAGGTCTCCTACACCTGTTGTATTCAGCATTTCACTGTAAGTTCTCCTACACCTGTTGTATTCAGCATTTCACTGTAAGTTCTCCTACACCTGTTGTATTCAGCATTTCACTGTGAGGTCTACTACACCTGTTGTATTCAGCATTTCACTGTGAGGTCTACTACACTTGTTGTATTCAGCATTTCACTGTGAGGTCTACTACACCTGTTGTATTCAGCATTTCACTGTGAGGTCTACCTACACCTGTTGTATTCAGCATTTCACTGTAAGTTCTCCTACACCTGTTGTATTCAGCATTTCACTGTGAGGTCTACTACACCTGTTGTATTCAGCATTTCACTGTAAGGTCTCCTACACCTGTTGTATTCAGCATTTCACTGTAAGTTCTCCTACACCTGTTGTATTCAGCATTTCACTGTGAGGTCTACTACACCTGTTGTATTCAGCATTTCACTGTAAGTTCTCCTACACCTGTTGTATTCAGCATTTCACTGTGAGGTCTACTACACCTGTTGTATTCAGCATTTCACTGTAAGGTCTCCTACACCTGTTGTATTCAGCATTTCACTGTAAGTTCTCCTACACCTGTTGTATTCAGCATTTCACTGTGAGGTCTACTACACCTGTTGTATTCAGCATTTCACTGTAAGGTCTACTACACCTGTTGTATTCAGCATTTCACTGTAAGGTCTACCTACACCTGTTGTATTCAGCATTTCACTGTAAGGTCTACTACACCTGTTGTATCTGGCGCATGTGACTAATAACATTTGATTTGACATAGATGTGCGTGAAACGGTAAACCAAAATGTAGAATTTGTGTGCCTTACTGCCTTTTGAATTTTGTGTAACGTCAATAGTCTAGTCAAGGAAGCATCAAGTAAAATATATTGCTACACTCCACTATATATTGGCGCACTCCACTATATATTGGCGCACTCCACTATATATTGGCGCACTCCACTATATATTGGCGCACTCCACTATATATTGGCACACTCCACTATATATTGTCACACTCCACTATATATTGGTACACTCCACTATATATTGGTACACTCCATTGCCAAATAAGGTGCTTGTTTCTATACGAAACCAGAAGGTGGTACCACCCAGCACATCTAGAAGGGAGTGTATTTCATACCGAACCACTCCCTTGAGGTGACGTATAGGAACCTTCTCCAGGTGCCTCTACATCACAATTTCAATGGTAGAGTTGAACCACTGGGGCAAAAAGAGCTAGATGTACCACTAAAAGACCAAATTACAAAACATTATGAACACCTGCTCTTTCCATGATGTAGACTGACCAGGTGAAACCAGTTGAAAGCTATTATTGATCTCCCTTGTCAAATCCACTTCAAGGGGAGGAAACAGGTTAAAGAAGGATGCTTAAGCCTTGAGACAATTGAGATATGGATTGTGTATGACTGCCCCGGGTGACGGGGCAAGACAAAAGATTTGTGTCTTTGAACGGGGTATGGTAGTAGGTGTCAGGCGCACCAGTTTGTCAAGAACTGCAACGCTGTTGGGTTTTTCACGCTCTACAGTTTCACGTGTGTATAAAGAATGGTTCACCACCCAAAGGACATCCAGCCAACTTGACACAACTGTGGGATGTATCGGCATCAAGATGGCCAGCATCCCTGTGTAATGCTTTCGACACCTTATGTCCATGCCGTGACAAATGTAGGCTGTTCTTAGGGAAAGGGGGTGCAACTCAATATTAGAAAGGTGTTCTTAATGTTTTGTAAATATCAAAATGAACACACCAGAATTGAGGTTTCACTATAACTAAGCCTAAAACGTCTTTTTCAAACAAAATAACTTTAAAAAATGAATGCGTTACTTTTTAAAATCTTTTTGTGCATTCAGAAGTCGAATAGTGGCTTCTGTCTCACACACACACACTCTTTATTGCTCTCTCTACTAGAGGTCGACCGATTAATCGGAATGGCCGATTAATTAGGGCCGATTTCAAGTTTTCATAACAATCTGAAATTAGTATTTTTGGGCGGCAATTAAAAAAAAATTTATACCTTTATTTAACTAGGCAAGTCAGTTAAGAACACCTTATTTTCATTGACTGCCTAGGAATGGTGTGTTAACTGCCTTGTTCAGGGGCAGAACGACAGATTTTCCCCTTGTCAGCTCGGGGGATCCAATCTTGCAACATTACCAGTTAACTAGTCCAACGCTATAACCACCTGCCTCTCGTTGCACTCCACGAGGAGCCTGCCTGTTACGCGAATGCAGTAAGCCAAGGTAAGTTTCTAGCTAGCATTAAACGTATCTTATAAAAAACAATCAAATCAATCATCACTAGTTATAACTACACATGGTTGATGATATTACTAGTTTATCTAGCGTGTCCTGCGTTGCATATAATCGATGCAACGTTGGGGAATGATTTAACAAAAGCACATTTGCGAAAAAAGCACAATCATTGGACGACTGTACCTAACCATAAACACCAATGCCTTTCTTAAAATCAATACACAGAAGTATATATTTTTAAACCTGCATATTTAGCTAAAAGAAATCCAGGTTAGCAGGCAATATTAACCAGGTGAAATTGTGTCATTTCTCTTGCGTTCGTTGCACGCAGAGTCAGGGTATATGCAACAGTTTGGGCAGCCTGGCTCATTGCGAACTAATTTGCCAGATTTTTACGTAATTGTGACATAACATTGAAGGTTGTGAAATGTAACAAGGATATTTAGACTTAGGGATGCCACCCGTTAGATAAAATACCAAACGGTTCCACATTTTACTGAAATAATAAATGTTTTGTTTTTGAAATGATAGTTTCTGGATTCGACCATATTAATGACCAAAGGCTCGTATTTCTGTGTGTTATTATGTTATAATTAAGTCTATGATTTGATAGAGCAGTCTGACTGAGCGATGGTAGGCAGCAGCAGGCTCATAAGCATTCATTCAAACAGCACTTTTTTGCCAGCAGCTCTTCGCAAGCACAGCGCTGTTTACGACTTCAAGCCTATCAGCCTAATGGCTGGTGTAACCGATGTGAAATGGCTAGCTAGTTAGTGGGGTGCGCGCTAATAGTGTTTCAAACGTCACTCGCTCTGAGACTTGGAGTGGTTGTTCCCCTTGCTCTGCATGGGAAACGCTGCTTCGAGGATGGCTGTTGTCGATGTGTTCCTGGTTCGAGCCCAGGTAGTGGCGAGGAGAGGGACGGAAGCTATACTGTTACACTAGCAATACTATAGTGCCTATAAGAACATCCAATAGTCAAAGGTATATGAAATACAAATGGTATAGAGATAAATAGTCCTATAAATATATTAACTACAACCTAAAACCTCTTACCTTTGGAATATTGAAGTCTCATGTTAAAAGGAACCACCAACTTTCATATGTTCTCATGTTGAGCAAGGAATTCAAATGTTAGCTTTCTTACATGGCACATATTGCACTTTTACTTCTCCAACACTTTGTTTTTGCATTATTTAAACCAAATTGAACATGTTTCATTATTTATTTGAAGCTAAATGGATTTTTATTGATGTATTATATTAAGTTAAAATAAGTGTTCATTCAGTATTGTTGTAATTGTCATTATTACAAATAAATAAAAATCGCTGATTAATCGATATCGGCTTTTTTTGGTCCTCCAATAATCGGTATTGGCGTTGAAAAATCATACTCAGTCGACCTCTACGCTACCCACCACATTGATATCAGCATGTATGAGTCGTAGCTCCTCTACATGGGCCATCTTCTCCTGCATTAGGAGGTCCATCTCCTGTTTGTATTCCTTCAGATGTTTCTCCTCAGACTCTAGGGACTCAAACTCTGACTTCAGACGAGACTTGATCTTCTGCATCTGTACCGTCTTATTCCTGAAATGATAGAAAACACAATTTAACCAATACATTACTACTTAGTTATCACTGTACACCCCTAGTTACAAATGTAACACAGTAGATACTTTACAAATGCACTAGTAGTTAGTTACCAATTATACAACATTCTGTATTTGTTGACCTTTATTTAAATAGGCAAGTCAGTTAAGAACAAATTCTTATTTAAAATGACTGCCTACCCCGGCCTACCCTGGACGACGCTGGGCCAATTGTACACCGCCCTATGGGACTCTCAATCACGTCCGGTTGTGATACAGCCTGGAATCGAACCAGTCTTTAGTAACGCCTCTAGCACTGAGATGCAGTGCCTTGGACTGCTGCACCACTAAGTAGTTACATACCACTGGGCTACTTACCAATGATCCAGTTACCAATTCTACAGCATTAGGTAGGTAGTTAGGTAGTCTACAGCACTGCACTATTTACAATTGCAAGTATTCATTTGATTACAGGGCAGAAGGCACAAAGACAACATTCTGTCAGTTCAACTTCACATCACTCAATCATGCTTCAGAAACCAATTGCCGTAAGTCATCTTCTATTGTTTCTCCTTTATTTAACCAGGTTAGCCTCTTCAGATAAAAATGTTTTTTTTGTAAAGAAAGACCAGAACCCGAGACATCATAGTGTATTATTGTGTTGCTGTTTCAATAGATGAGTTTGTGAAACAAGGAGCATAAGTAATATAATGCATGCATAACCGACATATTCGTGCACGACATGCCATTGTTATAACTGGAGCAATTCTTGTCTAGACATCTTTTTTTCTACTGATGCCAAGCTAATCAGCGTCACATCTATTCAACAATGTGCAAATTTGCAACTGGTTCCCACTGAATGAACTCATTGGGGGAACCGGACCACCAACCATGGTTAGCCAATTATTAGCTAACGTTACCTGGCTAATGACAGAAAGCTAGCTAAGTAGCCAACTAGCCGATAATCTGGCAAAGCACTTCGCATCTGGATTTTTGTTGATGCAAACAGCTGGATTGGTTATGCATATTACATAACTAGCAAGCAATTTTGTAATGTGCAAAACAAAAGCGAGAGTTTATCTGCAGTTATTTCAAGAACAATAGAACGGTCACCACTGCTGGCTAACCTTGATCAAGGCTATGTCGCCACATACAGCTAGCTCCCTAGCTCAATAACAAAGCCAAGACGCTAATATTAGCTTCTCGCTGCTCTTTTCCTGAGCCATCCAGCTACCTGATTTACCAGATGTGGTTTCTTTGAAGAAGAAAAAAAATCTTTACCGTATTTCCATAATGTTTTCTAGTTTGCACATTATCTCTTGTTCGTCCCCCATGATTTAGACTTTAGGCCCTGATAAATTAGATCTTAATGGAAGGACAGGGTGGTCTGCCAGCTAGCTAATAAAAACACAATACCTTCAGCCGTGACATGCGCTATGAAGCACCACGCATGCGCTAGGAAAGCCCGTGCCTACGTGTCCTGTACTGCAGTGACCCTGGCTGGAAACTGTTACATAGTGTCCGTCTGGCACTGAAACTATCTGATAAAACCCGTTACATCAGTGGTTCTTAAACTTTTTCAGCCTGGGACCCAAATAAGAAATTCTGTGTTTTCCTGGGACCCAAGCAATATAGACAAAAACAAATAATGAAATACCCATAGATATCTTTTGTTTATTTTCCCCCATTAAAAACACTCTTACATACCTGTCTAGATTGGAACTGTTGCTGTTAAAATACAATAAAAAATTGAATTCTGAACTTGAATAAACGGATTGATCACGTTTCACAGATGTATAACAGAACAAACACAGACTTTTTGATCGTGCAACCCAAAGTAACAGTATAGATAAAACATTAGCAGGCCTACTGTACACCTTACTGTATAAATTATTGTTGATAGAAAGTCTAGGTTGGAACTGTTGCTGTTAAAATACATATTTTTATATTCTGAACTGGAATAAACTGATCATATCACACAGATGTAAACCAGAAAACACACACATGCACACAGTCCTAATGAGAGGTGTATGGCTGGTTGAAGTTTTCAACAAACATATCTATTCGGGGCTGCTTTAGACAGAACCCTGTGGTGTGGTGCCAAACTGTATGAGAACAACGTACTGCTTTCTCAGTCAGGCTGGAGACCGCTTCCTGCTGCATATGAGCAACCCAGAACTGTGTGAGTGTTTGCCTCAAAAAGCATCTTGCTTCAATCAGTCAGTTTATTCCAGTTCAGAATAAAAATTATTACCTGTAACAGTTCCAACCTAGACTCGTTTTCAACAATAATTTATACAGTAAAATGTACAGTAGGCCTGATCATTTTTAATCTTCATCTGTAGTGTTTCTTAGGGTTGCTCTATCAGTGGCTAGTTAGCTTGCTTTGGCTAACGTTAGCTATTAGCTGTATAACGTTAAAAGGCCAGGGGATTGTTGAAAGAGAAACTCACATCTACTACTATGAGAGATAGTACTCCCTTATTTATGCCTATCGTCACTTGTTATAAAATGACAATGCCTTGCTAGTTGAATTACTGTTCCACTTTTGAAGCACTGTTTCTTGAAGCCCGGTTCTGAAATCACTCCCTGGGTTTACCGTCATGTACAGTAGTGCCTGGATGTTTGGTCAGGACGTGCCGTTTTATTCATTTGTTCGTTTTTGAGACGCATTACAAACCACTTCCCCACACACAAAAAAAACATTGTGGGCGCTCCTCGTTATTTCTCAGAGTTTGTATGACAGAGACAAAAAGTAATCACTGTATTTGCGTTTCATGACGATTGAGCTCAGTGAGAACGTGTGGCTAGCATGAGTCCATTTCCTGTGACAGCGGTGAAGAACAACAAGTCAGTGGCTTGAACCACAGCGCTGCAGCGGGTGGGTCGCGGAGGGATCTTCAACAAAACTGGATAACAAAAGATCCGGTAAACCGCGAAGCACAAGGGTATCTCCCTCTCGTGCAGCTGCCACACTGAGCAGTGCTAAGCAGAGAGCGCGCTGAACCGAGAGCGCAGTTGCACTTGACCAAATCAATTCTAGTAATTCATGAAATAATTATACATTTACGTCGCGACCCACCATTAACAGGTCGCGACCCATACTTTAAGAAACGCTGCGTTACATTGTTGTTGTAACATTGTAATGGAAACGGTTGCATTGTTTCAATGTAATTCTAAAGATAATGATGCCAACTGCCTACACTCATAGGGTAAAGTTGATAGTAGATTTCTTATTGTGTTTCAATTCTTAAAACATTATTTTCACAAAATAACAATTACATGTTGTATTAAAAAAGAACAATGAAAAGGACATAGAGGGTATTTTACAAAACAACAACAATGTAGAAGTAGGAATGAATGTCTTGAGTGTTGTATTTACTAATCACTTTTTCCTTGGCTAGTGGCAATGTGGTCTAGGGTTTAAGGCTAGGTCTACAGTATATTATCAACATTGCCTTATCATATATCTCATATGAAAGTATCGTATTCTAAAGGTGGATGTAAATTCAACGTCTTGTGCGCCATTTTGCGGTGGTCCTGTGAGGGTCAAGTGTTAGTACACCGCAATAATCCACCTTGAGTTAGATTCCTGGGCTGCCATTGGATTAGTCCTGAGAACACAACAATGGCTCGTTTTAATTCACCATAATCCCAGTGAATATTGAAAGCACTTTCATATGACTCTGTGGAGAAGAGGCTAATGCCGAAAGAAGAAACTCAGGAACGTAATAATATAGGAGATAAAATATTTACAAATGTCTTCTGTGAGTATCCATTTATACTCTTAATCCTATAAAATCTGGATTGAAGTTCAAATGTGGCTGTTTGTGTAAAATTAGGGTGAGATTGTGTAAATGTAGCATTTGACAGTAAAACAAGGCCAACTTTTTCCCATAGTAATGTCCCTGTTGCTCTGTGAGACAGAATAATGGTCTAGAAAACGATTTATTGTATATAATATGCTTACTTCCTTTATTGTGTATTTCACATTTCCTATTCTTATTTATTGTGTTCTTTTTCTAGTATTACATTGTTATTTATTATTGTATTGTTGGGGTTTTGAGTTTTCAAGAATCGCATTTCACGGTACGTGTGCATGTGACATTACAACTTGAAACCAGCCATTTTAAAGGTTTACGGTATTACTACCCTGAGTTATACCGTGTTTTTTTAAAGTTACATTTTTGTTTGTTAACCACTCACATCAGACACAAATGTTGTTTTTTTTTAAGTTTGCGTTTCAACACAACAAACAGTACGTTGTTCTGTGAGATACTTGTAAGTACAGTGAGTTCACTCAACTTTGAAACTCAATCTTTTATATTTTAGCACTTTTGAGTAATATAAACATTGTACTTGTAGAAACATTCATATTTTTTGTGGTTGAAGTATCCTGGTCAGAATAGGCCGATGTGATCAACATTAAACATCTGATAATTAGCCTAAATATGGGCCTTCCTGGTTGGCCTGGTCGTCTCTGATCTCAGCTGTTTAGTAACTTTATCCCAATTTGCTCCATAATCAGTGCTAATAAAAACCACCTCGGAAATCCTAGCGGGGGCTACCTGGGATAGGTTTGAACTTATTATATATATTTTTATTGTCCACACAATGTGGAAACTTTCACTAACACGATTGACATCAAAACAACAACAGCAACAATAGAAACCTACACTACAGTTCTGTGTGGATCATGGAATCCTAGAATAAACCTTCCCCTGTTCTGAGAATACTCTCAACTCTATTTTGTTCTGAGAATTCTCCCTAAATAATATTTAACGTTTAAAAATACCTTGTGGGCTTCATGTTTTGATTGTAGTCCCCTACGACCTCTTGCGATTGGATGATCCTGCAGGCTGAACAGAAAAATGTAAGAAACATAATTATATTTTGGGGGTCTTCTACGTCCCTAAGAACCTAGCACACAATTTTACAATCATAGTAAGAGACATATAATTTGCTTAGCCCCTTAGTACACTGAACAAAAATATAAACGCAACATGTAAAGTGTTGGTCCCATGTTTTATGAGCTGAAATAAAAGATCCCAGACATTTTCCAGACGCACAAAAAGCATATTTCTCAAAAATGTTGTGAACATATTTGTTTACATCCCAGTTGATTAGCATTTCTCATTTGTCAAGATAATCCATCCACCTGACAGATGTGGCATATCAAGAAGCTGATTAAACAGCATGATAATTACACAGGTGCACCTTGTACTGGCAACAATAAAAGGCTCTAAAATGTGACATTTTGTCACACAACCCAATGCCACAGTCTCAAGTTTTGAGGGAGCGTGCAATTTGCATGCTGACTGCAGGAATGTCCACCAGAGCTGAATGTTAATTTCAGGCGCCTCCAACGTTATTTAAGAGAATTTGGCAGTACGTCCAACCGGCCTCACAACCGCAGACCACGTGTATGGCGTCGTGTGGGCGAGAGGTTTGCTGATGTCAATGTTGTGAACAGAGTGCACCATGGTGGTGGTGGGGTTATGGTATGGGCAGGCATAAGCTAAGGACAACAAACACAATTGCATTTTATCTAAGGCAATTTGAATGCACAAAATTCCCTTTTTTTTTTAAAGGTATCTGTGACTAACAGATGCATATCTGTATTCCCAGTCATGTGAAACCCATAGATTATAACCGACTTAATTTATTTCAATTGACTGATTTCCTCATTTGAACTTTGAACTCAGTAAAATCTTTGAAATTGTTGAATGTTGCGTTTATATTTCTGTTCAGTGTATTCTGCATGCCTATCCCCTATTGTAAACCATACTACCTATTATTCTAACCATTACTCTATATATGTGTTTTAATAGGCTATTAAGTTCTCTCTCCTCCCATTCATACTCCAGTTTGTGTCTATGTGAACGCCCTCTGGTAGATCAATGTTCGTGTCACCACCATGGACGCTGAGCTGGAGTTTGCCGTCCTGCCCAGCACCACTGGCAAACAACTCTTCGACCAGGTACGTGGACAGGCGGACGGACGGACGGACAGACAGACAGACAGACACATCTTTGTTTCCTCGACTATGGACAAACAAGTGATCTTCTTCTTCATTGTTGTGTAGATAGTGAAGACCATCGGGCTGAGAGAGACCTGGTTCTTTGGCCTACAGTACCAGGACAGCAAAGGCTTCTCTACCTGGCTCAAACTCAACAAGAGGGTGAGTACATTCTCACTACTCTCCTCAGACAGTAACAACATATAGGACTGCCTCTTCCGCTGCCCTGCGCTCCTTCTCCAGACGCTCTACCTCCTCCTGGGCAAACGTCCACTGCTTTTCCAGACGCTCTGCCTCCTCCTGGGCAAACGTCCTCTGCTTCTCCAGACGCTCTGCCTCCTCCTGGGCAAACGTCCTCTCCTTCTCCAGCTCCAGGGCCCTGCGAGTCTGCTCATCCAGCTCTGCACGCACGCACACACAGAGTAAACACACACGCATGCACACACACACACACACACACACACACACACACACACACACACACACACACACACACACACACACACACACACATGCCCATTCCTTCACTTATTAACTCACTCATGTTGTTGCAATGCTGTAATGTTCCCAGGTGACAGCTCAGGATGTACGCAGGGAGAACCCTCTGTTGATAAAGTTCCGGGCCAAGTTCTACCCTGAAGACGTAGCTGAGGAACTGATCCAAGAGGCCACGCAACGACTTTTCTTCCTGCAGGTCTCACACACACACACACGACTACATGCGCATACACAGACACACACACACGTGCACACACACATACATCAAATCAAAGTTTATTTGTCACGTTCACAGGAAACAACAGGTGTGAACAGTACAGAGAAATGTTTACTTACAAGCTTTTCCTCAACAATGCAATGTTCTATATCAAAGGTAAAGGAGACCTGATTGTTTTCATCAAGGATCTCTCTGTACTTTGTTCCATTCATCTTTCCCTTGATCCTGACTAGTCTCCCAGTCCCTGCTGCTAAAGAACATCCCCACAGCATGATACTGCCACCACCATGCTTCACCGTAGGAATGTTGCCATGTTTCTTCCAGACGTGACGCTTTGCATTGCTTGGAGAGAATCTTGTTTCTCATGGTCTGAGTCCTTCAGGTGCCTTTTGGCAAACTCCATGTGGGCTGTCATGTACCTTTTACTGAGGAGTGGCTTCCGTCTGACCACTGTCGTGTCTTTACTATCATTAACTGAAGACTGATAGTTTTTATAAAAGATTCTCTGTAATTAGTTATTACGCGATCAACTGATTATTCACGTAACTAATTAACTAGGAAGTCGGGGCACCAATGAAAAATATTCAGATTACAAAGTTATCATTTCCTAAAATAACTTTTCAGATATTTATCTGATCAATTAGTCTTTGAATTAATGAATTATTTACTTCATTTACTTCATTCCAAACGTCGTAAATTGTTGGTTATCTGCACGAACCCAGTCTTCACTATGAGTCATCCATACATCAATTGTCTTAAATCATTTATTTATTATTAACTAATTCACAGAAATGCATAAACAAACAAACAAACAAGGTAAATGTGGTTACATGAAATGATAGGAGAATGTGCCCTAGTGGGCTAAACCGGCATGGTGGCTTGTTAGACAAAAGGGGAAGTGGGGGTCGACTAAGAAGTCACTACAGAGTGATAATTATAACAATTGAAATGCTAATCCTTTGCACATGAACGCTCACTCATTCGGGAACAATTGCAATCAATATATATATTTACGCTCAGTGTGTCGTCTTGATCGCTGGTGAAAAGTTCATTTCTTTTGTAGAATTGTCCGTCTCTCTCCCTCTCTCTCTGTTGTGGTTAGAGGGGATTGTTCAGAGTGACATTTGTTACAGAATGGATGTTTCGGCGGTTGTCGTTCTTCGCGTTCAATGATACCGAATTCCTAGCTGCAGACTGGTAATTAATATCCAAGACTTGTTCTTATTCTGTCGGTATCGATAGTCTAAGAGTTTAACCACGTGGTATGGTTAAAAGATTCAGCAATGGTCTACAACCTTTGTCTTCCTAATGGAGAAAAACATGGTCTGCAACCTTTAGCCATCTCGTAATTGAGGTAAGCTCGGTCTGCTGATCGAAAACCCGAGTGGGGGTTTTATTTGGAATGGCAGAAAAGGCCGTCCCAGGATGTCTGACCTTACTGGGCTCAGGGGCGGTCCTCTGATTTAGTTAACTCCAATCCCCTTTTTGAGTTTTCCTTCATTAAACAGTCCAAAATTAAACAGTCCAAAATCACATGGTAAAATTGTGTAAACCATATCATAGTCACTCATTCATCTTATACAACAATTAGATGTAAACCTCATATCTGGGGCTATTATATAAACAGCGTTATGGTAATGCGGCCACACGTCTCCCATGAGCTTCCCAAGTCGTGACAAACGGACCAGTTCGTAGCTGGATTCTTCACCGATCTTTTATACTTTCTCCGGAACATGAAATTTGTTCGTACCTCAAGTTCTGTGAGGTGGAAGATTTTCCTTTGTCCTCTATGAAAATTTACTCCCTATACTATGTGGCAGGGTCTTCTCGGGAATTTACGACCTCTGACCACAGCAGCCTAGTTGAAGGAGGCAAGGGGGAGGCAGGGAGAGGGGGACGGGTTTGCTATACCCAAAGAGGCTAATGTCATGACACCACTATACCATAAAGTCATGTTTGGTGGAGTACGGCAGAGAAGGTTGTCCTTCTGGAAGGTTCTCCCATCTCCACAAAGGAACTCTGGAGCTCTGTATGAGTGACCATCCATTTCTTGGTCACCTTCCCCAGATCTGTGCCTCGACATAATTCTGTCTCGGAGCTCTACTGACAATTCCTTAGACCTCATGGCTTGGTTTTTGTGGGACCTTATATAGACAGATGTGTGCCTTTCCAAATCATGTCCAATAAATTGAATTTACCACAGGTGGACTCCAATCAAGTTATAAAAACATCTTAAGGATGATAAATGGTAACAGGATGCACCTGAGCTCATTTTCAAGTCTCACATCAAAGGGTTTGAATACTTATGTAAATAATTTATTTCATATTTGAATTGTTTTTAATTTGCCACAAAAAATTGACGAGGAACATTTTTATTTGATCTATTTTAGAATAAGTCTGTAATGTAGCATAATGTGGAAAAACTCAAGGGATCTGAAATGAACTGTATGTATATTAAGATGTACACAGGTTAGACACACACACACAGCTCACACTGTTTATAATGTATGTCACTGCAGGTGAAGGAAGGCATCCTGAATGATGATATCTACTGTCCTCCTGAGACGGCTGTGCTGTTGGCCTCCTACTCTGTTCAGACCAAACATGGAGACTACAAGAAGGACTACCACTTCCCGGGTTACCTCAGCAGGGACAAGCTGCTTCCCCAGAGGTGTGTCGTCTCTCCCAGTCCCCCTGTGTGACATACCTCAGCCCACAAACAGAAGCTAAACTGGTGATCATTTTGAAGAGAGATCTATTCCAAGTCTCCCTGAACGCTCCTCTGATTGTTGTCTTCCATACTCAGATCAGTGTTGGGGTCAATTCCATTTCATTTAGCAGACACTCTTATACAGAGAGAGTTACCTAGTCTGCTCTGGGATTTGAGTACCGGCCCAACGCTCTTAATCACTAGGCTACCATCTTCTCTCTACCCTCCTAATTGACCCTTCTCGGTTCCTCTACCCTTAGGGTTCTGGAGCAGCACAAGCTGAACAAGGAGCAGTGGGAGAATAGGATAAAGGTGTGGCATGAGGAGCACAAGGGAGTGCTGAGGTAAGACCACATGTCCTCTCTACTCACAGTACAATCCAAGTTAACACTGGCTTACTTGTATTGCACTGATTTTACACTGATGTACAAAACATTAAGAACACCTTCCTAATATTGAGTTTCACCCCCCTCTTTTGCCCTCAGAACAGCCTCAAATCGTCGGGGCATGGACTTTATAAGGTGTCAAAAACATTGCACAGGGATGCTGGCACATGTTGACTCCAATGCTTCCCACAGTTGTGTCAAGTTGGCTGGATGTCCTTTGGGTGGTGGACCATTCTTGATACACATGGGAAACTGTTGAGTGTGAAAAACCCAGCAGCTTTGCAGTTCTTGACCCAAACCGATGCGGCACCTACTACCAGACCCCGTTCAAAGGCACTTAAATATTTTGTCTTGCCCCTTCACCCTCTGAATGGCAAACATACATAATCCATGTCTCAGTTGTCTCAAGACTTAAACATCCTTCTTTAACCTGTCTCCAATCCTTCATCTCCCGTAATTGAAGTGGTTTAAAAAAAAACTAAGGTCAATGTCCGCACCCCTGTGGAAATCTAATTGGCATAATAAACAAATCCCCAGGAAATATATGTCAGTTTAAGCCAGAGATATCTTTAGTTTGCTTTGGATATGTCTCAATTCACCGCATTCGGACTTCTGCATATGTTTGTAAGACCATGAGACATCCCAGAAACTCACAAAATCGTCTGTAGCATCCTAACGGTTTGGCCTACAAACCACTCTATGGGAAGATGGGACTCTCATGAACACAATGGTGGTTCTCCGTTTTGCCCCACGACCCCCTCAAGCGTCTTGGTACTCGTCTGAAGTCGGTACAGCCGATCTGCCAACTTCTGTCTGTAACGTCCCAACAGTTTGGGCTACACACTAATAGGACCCCTCTGTGGAAAGGTCTCACGAACATACACATTTTTTGTTGGTTGTTTTGCTCCACAGGCCACACAAGACTCGTCTGACGGTCCCCCAGTACCAGTTGAAAAAACGTATGGAATTATATATGGAGAATGTTTAGTGCCAAATATAAGGGGTTAAATACATGTATAAACATCTTTAAAAAACAACAACAAATGTTTCCCGATCTTTCTTATATCTCTCAGATATAGGACAGACACTTCAGAACAAACTTCCTTTAAATTTTTTGGGGGGACTATCTGTTATTCAATGCATTTGCTAATAGCAGTAAGACCAATTTAAAATATTCATCAAATAATAATACTTTTTTGGATACATCAAGGGGTCTTAAAATTCAAAATAAAATATCTAAATGATCCTTGGTATGACCTTCTTAAAACATTTCCCTCCCCCGGTATATAGACAAGGTTTAGTCTGTAGACTGTAGAGGGTTCAGGTGACATTAATAAGAGATCATAGCTTTCACCTGGATTCACCTGGTCAGTCTATGTAATGGAAAGAGCAGGTATCCTTCATGTTTTGTACACTCAGTGTATGTAGAATGTGCTAAGCATTATGATAGCTGCATACAGAGCATCTTCCTCACTGATTGTCTTTGTCTATGTGTGTCTATGTGTGTCTATGTGTGTCTGTGTGTGTCTATGTGTGTCTGTGTGTGTCTATGTGTGTCTATGTGTGTCTGTGGGTGTCTGTGGGTGTCTGTGTGTGTCTATGTGTGTCTGTGTGTGTCTATGTGTGTCTATGTGTGTCTATGTCTGTCTCTGTGTCTGTCTCTGTGTCTGTCTCTGTGTCAATCTGTCCCCAGGGAGGATGCCATGGTGGAGTATCTGAAGATAGCTCAGGATCTAGAGATGTATGGAGTCAACTACTTCAGCATCAAGAACAAGAAGGGTTCAGAGCTGTGGCTGGGGGTAGACGCTCTGGGCCTCAACATATACCAGAACACTGACAGGTAGGAACAGTTAACTACACTGAACAAAAATATAAACTCAATATGTCAATTTAGCAGTGCCCCATGGTGGCGGTGGGGTTATGGTACGGGCAGGCATAAGCTACGGACAACGAACACAGTTGCATTTTATCTATGGCAATTTGAATGCACAGAGATACCGTGATGAGATCCTGAAGCCCATTGTCGTGTCATTCATCTGCCGCCACCACCTGATGTTTCAGCATGATAATGCACGGCCCCATGTCGCAAGGATCTGTACACAATTCCTGGAAGCTGAAAATGTCCCAGTTCTTCCATGGCCTGCATACTCACCAGACATGTCACCCATTGAGCATGTTTGGAATGCTCTGGATTGAGGAGTACGACAGCCTGTTCCATTTCACACCAATATTGAGCAACTTTACACAGCCATTGAAGAGGAGTGGACAACATTCCACAAGCCACAATCAACAGCCTGATCAACTCTATGTGAAGGAGATATGTCGCGCTGCATGAGGCAGGTGGTGGTCACACCACATACTTACTGGTTTTCTGATCCACGCCCCTATCTTTTTTTTAAAGGTATCTGTGACCAACAGATGCATATCTGTATCCCCAGTCATGTGAAATCCATAGATTAGGGCCTAATGAATTGATTTCAATTGACTGATTTCCTTATATGAACTGTAACTCAGTAAAATCTTTGAAATTCTTTGAAATTTTTGCATTTATATTTTTGTTCAGTATAGATCCGAATTCTCCATAGATTCATCATGATATTAGACTACTTTTGTCTGAAGTCTGAAAACATTGGATGAACTTTGCTTTTGGAGTGAACTATTCTAGCGTTTTCTTTCTAGGATGACCCCTAAGATCGGCTTCCCATGGAGTGAGATCAGAAACATTTCCTTCAACGACAAGAAGTTTGTTATAAAGCCCATGGACAAGAAAGCCCCGGTACGTCACCTCTGTTTCTTTATCTGCTGTGTATTTGGTTATAATTCAAACCTCTGACCCGTTTGTTAAGTATTAAAAAAGGTCACTTCATTTTTTCAAGAGGCATTTGTGGTAAATGAGTCTGTTCCAGGATTTTGTGTTCTACGCCCCTCGTCTACGGATCAACAAGCGTATCCTGGCGCTGTGCATGGGGAACCATGACCTGTACATGAGGAGGAGGAAGCCAGACACCATCGAGGTCCAGCAGATGAAAGCCCAGGCCCGTGAGGAGAAGACTAAGAGACAGATGGATAAGTGAGGACAGAAAGAGGGGGAAAGAGAGAGAGAGATAATGTTGTTAGCAGGTGTTTACTCATCCCTCATATCCCTCATTTCAGAGCTCTGCTTGAGAGCGAGAAGAAGAAGAGAGAGAATGCGGAGAAGGAGACAGAGAAGATCGCCAGAGAAACCATGGAGCTGATAGGCAGACTGAAACAGATTGAGGAAGAGACCAAGAAAGCTCAGGAAGGTCAGACTCATTCTGTCATCTGACAGTGTGTGTGCTGTATGTGCATGCATGCTTGTGTGTCTTCATATTATTTTGTGTGTGTGTGTGTGTGCGTGTATGTGTATGTGTAGAGCTGGATAAGAGGACTCGCAGGGCCCTGGAGCTGGAGAAAGAGAGGACGTTTGCCCAGGAGGAGGCAGAGCGTCTGGAGAAGGAGCGCAGGGCAGCGGAAGAGACCAAGGCAGCCCTCCTACAGCAGTCAGAGAGCCAGATGAAGAACCAGGAGAACCTGGTACACACACACATAGACACACACACACACATAGATAGACAGACAGACACCACACAAAGACAGATAGATAGCCACACATACATAGACAGAGACAGACAGACACACACACACACACGCACTATACATACACATGGATTTAGTACTGTAGATATGTGGTGGTGGTGGAGTAGGTGCCTGAGGGCACACAGTGTGTTGTGAATGTATTATAATGTTTTTAAAATTGTATAAACTGCCTTCATTTTGCTGCTTTGACGGCAGATAATGGGGATCCATAATAAATACAAATAGACAGACAGACCGACAGACAGACGGACACTAGGAGAATCATTTATTATTCTAAGGTTCTTTTTCCAGGCTACTGATCTGACCTCTAAGATCTCCCTTGTGGAGGACGTAAAGCAGAAGAAGGACGACGATACAAAGAGATGGCAGAAAAGGGTGAGAGAATCAATTAATAAATGAAGGAATTAATGAATAAATGTGTGTGTGTGCCAGTGTAACCCTCCATCTAACCACAGTGATTAAATGTGAGTGTGTGAGTGTGAGTGTGTGTGTGTGCTATCGTAACCCTCCATCTAACCACAGTGATTAAATGTGAGTGTGTGAGTGTGTGTGTGTGCTAGCGTAACCCTCCATCTAACCACAGTGATTAAATGTGAGTGTGTGAGTGTGAGTGTGTATGTGTGCTAGCGTAACCCTCCATCTAACCACAGTGATTAAATGTGAGTGTGAGTGTGTGTGTGTGCTAGCGTAACCCTCCATCTAACCACAGTGATTAAATGTGAGTGTGAGTGTGTGTGTGTGCTAGCGTAACCCTCCATCTAACCACAGTGATTAAATGTGAGTGTGTGAGTGTGAGTGTGTGTGTGTGCTAGCGTAACCCTCCATCTAACCACAGTGATTAAATGTGAGTGTGTGAGTGTGTGTGTGTGCTAGCGTAACCCTCCATCTAACCACAGTGATTAAATGTGAGTGTGTGAGTGTGTGTGTGTGTGTGCTAGCGTAACCCTCCATCTAACCACAGTGATTAAATGTGAGTGTGTGAGTGTGAGTGTGTGCCAGCGTAACCCTCCATCTAACCACAGTGATTAAATGTGAGTGTGTGTGTTTGAGTGTGTGTGTGTGCTAGCGTAACCCTCTATCTAACCACAGTGATTAAATGTGTGTGTGAGTGTGTGTGTGTGTGCTAGCGTTATCCTCTATCCAACCACAGTGATTCAATGTGAGCGAGCGTGAGTGTGAGTGAGCATGTGAGTGAGTGCGTGTGAGTGTGTTATCCTCTATCTAACCACAGTGCTTCAACCTGAGCGAGAGTGTGTGTGCGTGTGTGTGTGATAGCGTTATCCACTGTGAGCAGTCATGTGTGTGTTTGTCTTCTGGCGGTCATGGTGGATGTTGATTTGAAGACTAAAGTCATCCGTGTCCACCTCCAGGACTCTGTGCAGGGGGACCACGACGAGACCGACGAGAGCAGCGCCGAGGCCAGCGCCGAGCTGACATCACCAGGCATGGTTAGAGACCGCAGCGAGGAGGGACGCATGACGGAGGCTCAGAAGAATGAACGGCTACAGAAACACCTCAAGGTCAGAAACACCTAACTTAAAGGGGAACTCTACTTTTTTCCCCCATTAGTCCACTGTTGATATGGTCCCAAAATGTTTTTCATGTCAGCAGTCAAGTTGTCAAGATTTTGGATTTTCATGAAGAAAAGTGTCACCAACCACATCATCATGATGACCCTTGCTCCAAGATGGCAGAGCAGTCAGACGTCTTTTGTCCTCATCTTGTCGTGTCCCGGATATATACAGTGGGGCAAAAAAGTATTTAGTCAGCCACCAATTGTGCAAGTTCTCCCACTTAAAAAGATGAGATAGGTCTGTAATTGTCATCATAGGTACACTTCAACTATGACAGACAAAATGAGAAAATAAAATCCAGCAAATCAAATTGTAGGATTTTTTTATGAATTTATTTGCAAATTATGGTGGAAAATAAGTATTTGGTCAATAACAAACGTTTATCTCAATACTTTGTTAAATACCCTTTGTTGGCAATGACAGAGGTCAAACGTTTTCTGTAAGTCTTCACAAGGTTTCCACACACTGTTGCTGGTATTTTGGCCCATTCCTCCATGCAGATCTCCTCTAGAGCAGTGATGTTTAGGGGCTGTTGCTGGGCAACACGGACTTTCAACTCCTTCCAAAGATTTTCTATGGGGTTGAGATCTGGAGACTGGCTAGGCCACTCCAGGACCTTGAAATGCTTCTTACGAAGCCACTCCTTCGTTGCTCGGGTGGTGTGTTTGGGATGATTGTCATGCTGAAAGACCAAGCCACATTTCATCTTCAATGCCCTTGCTGATGGTAGGCTTTGTTACTTTGGTCCCAGCTCTCTGCAGGTCATTCACTAGGTCCCCCCGTGTGGTTCTGGGATTTTTGCTCACTGTTCTTGTGATCATTTTGACCCCACGGGGTGAGATCTTGCGTGGAGCCCCAGATCGAGGGAGATTATCAGTGGGCTTTGTATGTCTTCCATTTCCTAATAATTACTCTCACAGTTGATTTCTTCAAACCAAGCTGCTTACCTATTGCAGATTCAGTCTTCCCAGCCTGGTGCAGGTCTACAATTTTGTTTCTGGTGTCCTTTGACAGCTCTTTGGTCTTGGACATAGTGGAGTTTGGAGTGTGACTGTTTGAGGTTGTCTCTTTATCCACACGATAGCAAGGGGTATAAAGCCATAACACATACGTTTTTCCAGCAGACTATGATCGATAATGTCAAAAGCCACACTGAAGTCTAACAAAACAGCTTATAAAAACGTTTTACTATCAGTTTCTCTCAGCCAATCATCAGTTATTTGTGTAAGTGCCGTGCTTGTTGAATGTACTTCCCTGTAAGCGTGCTGAAAGTCTGTTGTCAATTTGTCTAGAATAAAATAGCATGTATCTGGTCAAACACCATTTTTTCCCAGAAGTTTAATAAGGGTTGGTAACAGGCTGATTGGTTGGCTATTTGAGTAGGGGGCTTTACTACTCATTTATTTATTTATATTCTTATTTTTTTACCCCATTTTCTACCCAATTTTGTAGTATCCAATTGGTAGTTACAGTCTTGTCCCATCGCTGCAACTCCCGTAAGGACTCGCAAGAGGCGAAGGTCAAGAGCCTTGCGTCCTCCAAAACACAACCCAGCCAAGCAGCACTGCGTCTTGACACACTGCTTGCTTAACCCGGAAGCCAGCTGAGGAAACACTGTACACCTGGCGACCGTGTCAGCGTGCATTGCGCCCGGCCCGCCATCAGGAGTCGCTAGTGCGTGATGGTACAAAAACATCCCTGCCGGCCAAACCCTCCCCTAACCTGGACGACGCTGGGCCAATTGCGCGCTGCTCCATGGGTCTCCCGGTCGCGGCCGGCTGCGACAGAGCCTGGACTCAAACCAGGATCTCTAGTGGCATAGCAAGTGCCTTCGACCACTGCGCCACTCGGGTGGCGGGCTTTACTGTTCTTGGGTGAAGGAATGACTTTGGCTTCCCTTCAGGCCTGATGGCACACACTCTCTAGTAGGCTTAGATTGACGATAGAGCAAATAGGAGTGGCAATATCGTCTGCTATTATCCTCAGTCATTTCCCATCCAGGTTGTCAGACCCCGGTGGCTTGTCATTGTAGATAGACAATCATAATTTTTTCACTTCTTCCACACTCCATGACCTTTAACCTTAACCCATGACTCTAATTCATGACCATGACAGAGGCCCAGAAGGATGACCGACTGACTATACAAAAGCCAGACCCTAACTTATTTAACATATAACCTATGGCCCTAACCTAACCATAATTCTGCATGGTTGGGTTCAGTCCTGACTAAATGTAAAAATGTCCTCCAGGCCTGAGCCCTGAAATGAGAGCTATGGTTCTTAGACGACATGCGTTACACATGCACCACACATTCATTCCCATGGATAGTATATTATGTTGACGCTCCACAAGTTTATTTGTGTCCTTGTTGTCCGTTTGTCCTCAGGCCCTGAGTAGTGAGTTGGCCAGCGCTCGAGACGACAGTAAGAATACTCCCAATGACCTGATCCACGCGGAGAACGTTAAGGCCGGCCGGGACAAGTACAGGACCCTCCGTCAGATACGACAGGGCAACACCAAGCAACGCATCGACGAGTTTGAGTCCATGTGAAGGATAGAAAGAATGCGAATGAGAGAGAAGGTGTGTGTGTGTGTGCGCGTGAGTGGGAGTGTGGGAGTGAGAGAGTGAGAGAGAGAGAGAGTGAGAGAGAGATAGAGAGAGAACAAGAGTCTGTACTGAATATATGTATTTAAATGGGAGTCATATAGGCAGGTACAGTGTAATTACTAAGTCATTAATGCTTCTCCCTAGTAGTGTGTTGTCCCCTGTGACTAAAGAGTGCCAACTTCATGGGATTTGTAGTTTAGTCAAGTATAATTCTGTGGACTACAAACTGTAGGCTACTAGTACCACAATCAAAGTGAGTGATGATACAATTAATCATAATATATCATAATTTATGCTGCTTTTGCTCATGGTTTTTGCAATCTTGAAATGAATCTATGCAAAATAATTATTAGCTGATATAGCATGAAAACCATATTTTTATGTATGGATAGATTAGTGACAGGAAGGGAATGGATAGATTAGTGAGAGGAAGGGTATGGATAGATTAGTGAGAGGAAGGGTATGGATAGATTAGTGAGAGGAAGGGTATGGATAGATTAGTGACAGGAAGGGTATGGATAGATTAGTGAGAGGAAGGGTATGGATAGATTAGTGACAGGAAGGGTATGGATAGATTAGTGACAGGAAGGGTATGGATAGATTAGTGACAGGAAGGGTATGGATAGATTAGTGACAGGAAGGGTATGGATAGATTAGTGACAGGAAGGGTATGGATAGATTAGTGACAGGAAGAGTATGGATAGATTAGTGAGAGGAAGGGTATGGATAGATTAGTGACAGGAAGGGTATGGATAGATTAGTGAGAGGAAGGGTATGGATAGATTAGTGAGAGGAAGGGTATAGATAGATTAGTGAGAGGAAGGGTATGGATAGATTAGTGAGAGGAAGGGTATAGATAGATTAGTGAGAGGAAGGGTATGGATAGATTAGTGACAGGAAGGGTATGGATAGATTAGTGAGAGGAAGGGTATGGATAGATTAGTGAGAGGAAGGGAATGGATAGATTAGTGAGAGGAAGGGAATGGATAGATTAGTGAGAGGAAGGGAATGGATAGATTAGTGAGAGGAAGGGTATGGATAGATTAGTGAGAGGAAGGGTATGGATAGATTAGCGAGAGGAAGGGTATGGATAGATTAGTGAGAGGAAGGGTATGGATAGATTAGTGAGAGGAAGGGTATGGATAGATTAGTGAGAGGAAGGGTATGGATAGATTAGTGAGAGGAAGGGTATGGATAGATTAGTGACAGGAAGGGTATGGATAGATTAGTGAGAGGAAGGGTATGGATAGATTAGTGACAGGAAGGGTATGGATAGATTAGTGAGAGGAAGGGTTTGAGCTTAATTGCAATATTTTCTTAGGATGTTATTTCACAGGTACAGTTGAAGTCGGAAGTTTACATACACTAAGTTGACTGTGCCTTTAAGCAGCTTGGAAAATTGGCTTTAGAAGCTTCTGATAGGCTAATTGACATCATTTGAGTCAACTGGAGGTGTACCTGTGGATGTATTTCAAGGCCTACCTTCAAACTCAGTGCCTCTTGACATCATGGGAAAATCAAAAGAAATCAGCCAAGACCTCAGAAAAAAAATGGTAGACCCCCACAAGTCTTGTTCATCCTTGGGACCAATTTCCAAACGCCTGACGGTACCATGTTAATCTGTACAAACAATAGTACGCAAGTATAAACACCATGGGACCACGCAGCCATCATACCACTCAGGAAGGAGACGCGTTCTGTCTCCTAGAGAGGAACATACTTTGGTGCGAAAAGTGCAAATCAATCCTAGAACAACAGCAAAGGACCTTGTGAAGATGCTGGAGGAAACAGGTACAACATGATCTATTTCCACAATAAAACGATTCCTCCACAGTAAAATTATTCCTATATCGACATAACCTGAAAGGCCGCTCAGCAAGGAAGAAGCCACTGCTCCAAAACCACCATAAAAAAGCCAGACTACGGTTTGCAACTGCACATGGGGACAAAGATCGTACTTTTTGGAGAAATGTCCTCTGGTCTGATGAAACATAAATAGAACTGTTTGGTCATAATGACCATTGTTATGTTTGGAGGAAAAAGGGGGAGGCTTGTAAGCTGAAGAACATGTGAAGCACGGGGGTGGCAGCATCATGTTGTGAGGGTGCTTTGCTGCAGGAGGGACTGGTGCACTTCACAAAATAGATGGCTTCATGAGGAAGCAAAATTATGTGGATATATTGAAGCAACATCTCAAGACATCAGTCAGGAAGTTAAAGCTTGGTCGCAAATGGGTCTTCCATATGGACAATGACCCCAAGCATACTTCCAAAGTTGTGGCAAAATGGCTTAAGGTATTGGAGGTATTGTCAAGGTATTGGAGTGGCCATCGCAAAACTTTGAACTCAATCCAATAGAACATTTGTGGGCAGAACTGAAAAAGCGCGTGCGAGCAAGGAGGCCTACAAACCTGACTCAGTTACACCAGATCGTTCAGGAGAAATGGGCCAAAATTCACCCTACTTATTGTGGGAAGTTAAAGTTAAACAATTTAAACAATTAAATTGCCTTTAAACAATTTAAAGGCAATGCTACCAAATACTAATTGAGTGTATGTAAACTTCTGACCCACTGGGAATGTGATCAAAGAAATAAAAGCTGAAATAAATCATTATCTCTACTATTATTCTGACATTTCACATTCTTAAAATAAAGTGGTCATCCTAACTGACCTAAAACAGGGAATTTTTACTAGGATTAAATGTCAGGAATTGTGAAAAACTGAGTTTAAATGTATTTGGCTAAGGTGTATGTACACTTCTGACTTGAACTGTATCAATGAGTACAACATCCTTTGCAAAGTGTTTTGCTATGACTCCAATAAATACCATTAACCAACACTGAATATGTGTTGAGTGCTGTGTATTTTGCTACTGTATCACTCTAGGCATATATTATGATGTGAGTGTGTTTGTTGTTTTATGTGTGTGTGTGCGCGTGTGTGTGTGTGTGTGTGTGTGTGTGTGTGTGTGCGCGTGCAGGTCTGACATATGTTTATATGGAGTGTGTGTGTTTTTCAGTAGGCATGTTATGACTGAAAACATATAGTAAGGACTGTTTAAAAAAATATATTGATTCCACATACAATTGTAAGATAACCAGCTGGAGGAAAAATGTTGTTGAGCCAACTCACAATCATATTGCAGCTGGTTGCTTTAGGTTGAATCAACATCTTTATTTTTTTTATACCGTGTTATAAAATCTGAGGTCTACTATTCTGGAAGACAAAATCCCTGGGGAAAATACAGGTATGTTCTTTGGGAAGTAGGCTATTGAGCAGCTCAGTTACATTACATTTGAGTCAATTAGCAGAAGCTCTTATCCAGATAGACTTACAGTTAGTGCATTCATCTTAAGGTACTGTAACACGGTGAACATAGCTTTCAATCACTTTTTTAAATACATTACCGGAGAGTCTGTGGGTCAGAAAAACACTAACAAGTCACTGTTGTTGTGTTATTACACTGAAGGAGGAGGAGAGCACACACTGTGTTTTGACTGGGAGATAAGAGGAACCAGCAACAGAGGCACTCTTGTCTCTTCAACTTTATTAAAACTATATTTCAAATATACTTTACAGTGAGAATAGCAACAGTCAAATAAGTAACAGACAGATTTAGATCAACATAGATTTAGAACCATATACATTTAGAACCATGTGTTATAAACAGACAATAATAATACGGTAGAGAATGCACTTTACCCCACACAAGTCTCAAGTTGGACACGCGCCAGCCATTCCCTTCACTGAGCTGCGGAGGTCACACCCGAATGAGCAAAGCGCGGAGGCGTCGAAGTGACTTGTTGTTAATGTAGATCCCGTAGTTCGATGTGGTTATAGGTGGTGGCCAGACATAACGACATAGCAGGAGTCTCCGGTGACACGGTTGCGTTTGGATTTGACGTAGTTGCTTCTACTCTCACATTACGGGACATTTTTTTTTGTAGCTCCTCGAGTTTTAGGTTCTACTGTGCACAACTGAGAGCTAGAGATCACGTATTTGTTTATAGAACCGTGCGCGTCTGTGACGGAATCAAAACAACAATGCAGAGTGGCACAAATAAATCACATACAGCCAATGAATTAAGTGACGCGGTGCCTGTGTTTTTAGGTTTGAGTTCGCAGTTTAACGAGATAGTGGATAATGGACGGGGCGACATTCCCTTCTCTGCAGACAGCGGCCCAAATTACGGAAACCGTTTCTCCATCTCGGAGGATTTTGGAGCTGGCGCCAGTTTGACCTCATTAACCACCCAGATGTCGAGGAAAACGATAATTATATCAAATGGGCCATCATTCGAAGTAAATCAAGACATTTGTGGACAAAATGACTTGGGTTTTTTACAAACTCTGGAGCGCGAAAGGGACTGCGAATGGAACGTGACAAGGCCTACGCACGATTTGGAGATGGCCCAAGGTCTCCGTAAAAACTCGGACATGTTCGTGAATCTGGATAACGGTAACGCAGTGCCCTCTCAGTTTGACGAACTGTTACCTTTAAGTTCTCCATTACGTAAAGACCCCCCAGCCCTGGTGTTTGGTAGGGACTTTCCGGACACATCGACACAAACCAGCAGCCGTAACATCAAAATCGAACCAGGGCATGAGGGACCCTGTCCCGTGGCGGATGGATCTTGGTTCTGTAAATATTGTGACAACGGAAATTGCATGTCTCGTGGAGCACGTAAACCCTTTCCCTGTACCTCGTTCCCTGGGGTTAACTATACGGACTATGACTCTGGGATGCCACAGGAGTTTCATGTCCAGGCGCAAAGTTACCAAAGTGTGATGATGGGTGAAAGGGGTCTCCAAGTGTATCATTCCGCTATCAAGAAGGATAGTTCTGGATGGATGGGTGCTGACCCCAGTTTGAGGTAGATATACTCTTTATAAGACATTTTATTTAAATTGTTTGTTTGTTTCCCATAATACCAAGCGGGCCAGAGGAACATCAATGTAGCTTCTCTAACTATGTTTGTGTCATCATAACAAAACAACAGTTTTTATAATCTGTCAAATTCAATAATAGTTGTAATGCCATCTGTTATATTGTTATGACAGTATTATGTAGAGTTAAGTGTTGTGATGCTTCTGGATGGCTCCATATTCACTATGTGTCCTGCCATGTGTCCTGCTATGTGTCCTGCCACCTGGTAAAATAAGGGTAAAAAAAAAAAAACATTCTGACCAGACCACAAGCACACTTGTCCACATGCCCTATCACGCACATGTTGATTTTGTCCACCACACACCAGGCACGATCAGGACACACAAGTTGAAATATCAAAACAAACTCTGAACCAACTATATTCATTTGGAAAATAATTAAACATTTATGGCAATTGCTTGCTAGCTTGCTGTTGCTAGCTAATTTGTCCTGGGATATAAACATTGGGTTGTTATTTTATCTGGAATGCACAAGGTCCTCCACTCCGACAACTAATCCAACAATAAAAGGGTAAACCCAGTTAGTTTCTAGTAATCTATCCTACTTCAGACTTCTTCTTCTTCTTTGGACTTTATATGGCAGTTGGCAACCAACTTTACATTTACATTTACATTTAAGTCATTTAGCAGACGCTCTTATCCAGAGCGACTTACAAATTGGTGCTTTCACCTTATGACATCCAGTGGAACAGCCACTTTACAATAGTGCATCTAGGTCTTTTAAGGGGGGGGAGGGGAGAAGGATTACTTTATCCTATCCTAGGTATTCCTTAAAGAGGTGGGGTTTCAGGTGTCTCCGGAAGGTGGTGATTGACTCCGCTGTCCTGGCGTCGTGAGGGAGTTTGTTCCACCATTGGGGGGCCAGAGCAGCGAACAGTTTTGACTGGGCTGAGCGGGAACTGTACTTCCTCAGTGGTAGGGAGGCGAGCAGGCCAGAGGTGGATGAACGCAGTGCCCTTGTTTAAGGTGCATTACCACCACCAACTGGACTGGAGTGTGGACCTCAGTTCATCTTTCAATCACCCACGTGGGTATATGCTCCTAAAAACCAACGAGGAGATGGCACATGGGTATATGCTCCTAAAAACCAATGAGGAGATGGGAGAGGTGGAACTTAAAGGACGTCAAGCGTCACAAATAGAACCAAGTTCTATTTTAGCGCCTGGCTATGGAGACGCTCGTTGACGAGCACGAGCAGTGTGGGTGCAATGATTGAATAACGTGTGCGTAAATACATTTTGCAACGCTCGTGCACGCGATGGGATTTGGTGTGGTAAGCATGTTAGTGAATATCCATTTTAACATGTGACCTAATTCCCTTCACCAGCTGCCTCAGAGACTCACTACAATATCCCCTTGCTGGAGAGGACAGACTGCAGCTGTCTTTTCCAGCATGGCCGTCTAGTGACTACTACCCACCAGTGGGTCTGCCCCTGACACAACTGTTTACTTCCTAACCAGTGTTTATTTAAGGGGTATTAGAGTAATAGGCTTCCAGTCAACTATCCGCTGGCCTTCAACTAACCAGGTGTAATGTATTTAGTCTCAATCCGCCGGCCCAGTAGGACATTTGGCAACACTCACCACTTAAAAATGCACTATGCAGAAATCACTAAGCCATTTCCTGGTTACTGAAATTCTAATAGTTTGCCCACTTTCAGTTAATGTGACCAAAACAAGCCAGTATAATGTAGAAAATCATTGTTCCATTCAAAGATCTGTGAAATATATTTTCCATAAGCAAACAGATTGTATTTTCTACTATTTGAAGCTGGTGTACAATCCGAAAGTAAATGACGCAAAAAAACAAACTTAAGCATGGGAAGTATAGAAACTTCGCATATAGAACAGATATACTGCTTCTTAGACATGCTTTCAATGAGAATGACAGATCTATTACTCACATTTCTATGTGAATTTGGTCAGGCTGCCCCAAAAGTGACATATTGCAGCTTTAATAATCAGGGGCACAGCTTTGGGACATAATATACAGTACCAGTCAAAAGTTTGGAATCAAATTGTATTACACATTTTTAGCAGATGTTATTGTGAGTGTAGCGAAATGCTTGTGCTTCTAGTTCTGACTGTGCAGCAATATCTAACAAGTAATATAACAATTCCACACAACAAATCAAAACTATGAAATAACACATATGGAATCATGTAGTAACCAAAAAAGTGTTAAACAAAACAAAATATATTTGAGATTCTTCAAAGTAGCCACCCTTTGCCTTGATGACAGCTTTGCACACTCTTGGCAGTCTCCTAACCAGCTTCATGAGGTAGTCACCTGAAATGCATTTCAATTAACAGGTGTGCCTTGTTAAAGTTAATTTGTGGAATTTCTTTACTCTTAAATGCATTTGAGGCAATCAGTTGTGTTGTGACAAGGTAGGGGTGGTATTAGGGTTGCACATTTTGGGGAATATTCTGAGGTGGAAACTTTCCGTGGGAATTAACCAGAATATAGGGGAATTAACGGAAATGCAAATGAATATTAATACCATTTAAATGTAGATGTTTTCTGCATTGAATATATTTACCATATCATATGGAGACAGAAACATAAACCTTTAACCTTATCATAAATAGACATAATTGAAAATGATTCAATCTTTCCAATACAAAGAAAAAACAATTTCGTTACGAATTGAACTTTTATTAAATGAGTTGACTCTTCACATGGGATGATTTTCAACAAAAGAATGGGAATATTCAATCCCCAATGATCCATCGCATCTTCCAAAAATGTTTTCAACATGCATCTGTAAAATGATAGTCTAGAAACTAAAGCTTTGGTTGTTTTCCTCTCAGGCTTCTATGTCTTCTCCCTGGATGTCCTCAATGTCCACCTCTTGAACATCAGACTCTGAGGCCTCATCTTCACTGTCACTTTCCAACTTTGTTGAGGATGGCTCGTGGTCAGGCTCAAAAAGCCTCAAATTTGCCTGGATGGCCACCAATTTTTCAACCCTTGTATTGGTCAGCCTGTTGCGTGCTTTGGTGTGTGTGTGTTCCCAAACAAGGACCAGTTGCTCTCTGAGGCAGCTGATGTTGGTGGGATTTGGAGGATGATGGAAGCAACAGGGGAAAGAGCCTCAAATCCACAAAGTCCCTTCCACCAGGTGGCTGATGAGATATGTTGACACGACTGCCATATTGCATCTCCATCCCAAAGCCCTTGCTTGGAAGTGTACTTCGCCAGACTGCCAAGAACCTTGGCCTCATCCAGGCCAAGGTGGCAAGACATGGTATTGATGACACCATAGGCCTTGTGGATCTCTGCACCAGACAGGGTGCTCCTGCTAGCAGTCCAACATGTACGCTGCGGCGTGTATGGGCTTCAGGCAGAAATCTTCACGCTTTTTTATGTATTTCAGAACTGCAGTTTCCTCTGCTTGGAGCAACAGTGAAGTGGGCAGGGCAGTACAGATTTATTCTCTTACATCTGCAAGCAGAGTCTGAACATCAGACAGGATGGCATTGTCTCCCTCAATCCGTGCAATGGCTACTGCTATAGGTTTCAGGCTGCTTACCACTCTCTCCCAATATACATTATCCAGGAGGATCCTCTTGATGCGGCTATCCATATCAGCAGACTTTGACATGGCCATTTCTTGGAGACTCCTTCCCCTCCAGGAGACTCCCAATGGGTGTTATTTGGCAGCTTCAATGTGGTGCTCTTATTCTTCTCACTTTACTTGGTGAGGTAGATTGCTGCTATAACTTGATGACCATTCACATACCTAACCATTTCCTTGGCTCTCTTGCAGAGTGTATCCATTGTTTTCAGTGCCACGATGTCCTTGAGGAGCAGATTCAATGCATGAGCAGCATAGCCAATGGGTGTGATGTGAGGGTTGGACTCCTCCACATTAGAACAAGCAGCCTTCATGTTCGCAGCATTGTCTGTCACCAGTGCAGATACCATCTGTGGTCCAAGGTCATGATAACTGCCTTCAGCTCATCTGCAATGTAGAGACCGGTGTGTCTGTTGTCCCTTGTGTCTGTGCTCTTGTAGAATACTGGTTGAGGGGTGGAGATTATGTAGTTAATTATTCCTTGCCCACAAACATTCGACCACACATCAGAGATGATTGCAAAACAGTCTGCTTTCTCTATGATTTTCTTGGCCTTCACTTAAACTCTGTTTGAACTCTGCATCCAGCAAATTAGTAGATAAAGCATGTCTGGTTGGAGGGGTGTATGCTGGGCAAAGAACATTCAAACATCTCTTTCAACACACATTGCCTGTGAGCATCAGAGGTGAACCAGTTGCATACACAGCTCGAGCAAGATATTCATCAGAATTTCTCCGAATACGTTCCTCGGTTGAGTCAAAAAAACTTCTGATTCCAGGAGGTACATGAGCTGTTGCTATCGATAAGGTATCTGATTCATCATTTTCACCTCGAATAGAAGTAGAGGGACTTTTGTCAAAGGTTGCTTGCTGTGAGCGCTGAGGGAACTTTATGCACTTGGCCAGATGATTCTGGATCTTTGTTGCGTTCTTCACATATGATTTGGCACAGTATTTGCAAATGTACACTGCTTTTCCTTCTACTTTAGCTGCAGTGAAATGTTTCCACATATCAGATAGTGCCTGTGGCAGTTTCTTGTAAAGATTATAAATTGTTAACAAGTTAGAAATTATTTAAACACACTTTGCTGTAGGCTACTATTTGCTAGTTAACAAAAAATCATGTATGTAATATAAAATATATTCACCCCACCCAGTATTGTAATCAAAATATACCGGAAAGCATGTAGTCCTTGGCTCAGACAGTGTAGCAGTGTAGGCTCGAAAAGCATCACATTAGTGTGCAAGATCTTGAGAATCAGCTGTACATGTGATGGAAGAGTGCACTGTGCATGCAGAGGGTTGCAATTCCATTGAATTGGGAGAATTGGGGATAGTTAACCAAAATATGCCGCAAGACCTAGAATTGCCTTGTGTGTATCCCACAAAAAAGGTTCACTGTTATTAAGCTAACATTTTTTGATGAAATTAAGCAAAATTCCCCAAATTCCAGGGCTTAACTTCCCATGAAAAATTTCAGGAAATTTACCGGAACGTTTCCGACCCTTTGCAACCCTAGGTGGTATACAGAAGATAGCCCTATTTGGTAAAAGACCAAGACCATATTATGGCAAGAACAGCTCAAATAAGCAAAGAGAAACGACAATCCATCATTGCCATAAGACATAAAGGTCAGTCAATACGGAACATTTCAAGAACTTTGAAAGTTTCTTCAAGTGCAGTCGCGAAAACCATCAAGCCCTATGATGAAACTGGATCTCATGAGGACTGTCACAGGAAAGGATTACCCAGAGTTACCTCTGCTGCAGAGGATAAGTGTCACAACCTGACCCAAGAGAGCCGTTTTATTTATCTATTTGGTTAGGTCAGGTTGTGATGTGGGGTGGGCATTCTAAGTTTTGTTTTCTATGTTTCTTTATTTCTCAGGGACAGGTGTCTATCGTTGTCTCTGATTGGGAATCATACTTAGATAGCCCTTTTTCCCTCCTTTCAGGGTGGGTAGTTAACTTTGTTAGAGGCATCATAGCCCTGTTAAGCTTCACGGTCGTTTTGTCTTGTTTATTGTTTTTGTTGGCGACATTTATCTAATAAAAGGAATATGTACGCTCACCACGCTGCACCTTGGTCCACTTCTTACGACGCCTTTTGACAATAAGTTTATTACATTAGAGTGTCTAGTTTGAGAAACAGACACCTCACAAGTCCTCAACTGGTAGCTTCATTTACTAGTACCTGCAAAACACCAGTCTGAACGTCAACAGTGAAGAGGCGACTCCGAGATGCGAGAGGCAGAGTTCCTCTGTCCATTGTCTGTGTTCTTTTGCCCATTACATTTTTATTGGCATCTTAAAATTAAATTTTTATTGACCAGTCTGAGATATGGCTTTTTCTTTGCAACTCTGCCTAGAAGACCAGCAACTCTAATGTACTTGTCCTCTTGCTCAGTTGTGCACCGGGGCCTCCCACTCCTCTTTCTATTGTGGTTAGAGTCAGTTTGCGCTGTTCTGTGAAGGGAGTAGTACACAGCGATGTATGCGATTTGCAGTTTCTTGGCAATTTCTTGCATGGAATAGCCTTAATTTCTCAGAACAAGAATAGACTGACAAGTTTCAGAAGGAAAGTCTTTGTTTCTGGCAATTTTGAGCCTGTAATCGAACCAACAAATGCTGATGCTCCAGAACTAGTTTAAAGATGGACAGTTTTATTGCTTCTTTAATCAGGACAACAGTTTTCAGCTGTGCTAACATAATTGCAAAAGGGTTTTCTAATGATCAATTAGCCTTTTAAAATGCTAAACTTGGATTAGCTAACACACCGTGCCATTGGAACACAAGAGTGATGGTTGCTGATAATGGGCCTCTGTACGCCTATGTAGATATTCCATTAAAAATCAGCCATTTCCAGCTACAATAGTCATTTACAACATTAACAATGTCTACACTGTATTTCTGATCAATTTTAGGTTATCAATGGACAAAAAAAAGTGATTTTCTTTCAAAGACATTTCTAAGTGACCCCAAACTTTTGAATGGTACTGTATTTGTATTTTCTTCAGTCAGATAAGCACTCCAAACAGCCTACCCGACCGCTCGGTGGCGTCCGACTGGTCCTAAAGCACACTGTTGCCCCGTTTAGTATCACATTTCCATTATAAAACACGAAAATGCTATTTCTGAATGGGGGGGGGCATTCCCCTGTCCCCAGTGTAAGTTGCGCCCCTGTTAATAATAATATCACACTTAATGCCAAGGCTGTGGGGTAATGGGTCAGTCAAATGTCTAGTAGTGGATATTAATCAAGTTGAATTAATTCACATTCAAGGACCATTTAATTTATACAGTGCATTCGGAAATTATTCAGACCACATCACCTTTTCCACATTTTGTTACGTTACAGCCTTATTCTAAAATTGATTGAACAGCATTTTTCCTCATCAATGTACACACCATACCCCATAATGAAAAAGCAATGACTGTTTTTTTTAATCAATTTTAGCAAATTTATTACAAAAATATTACAAAAAATACCTTATTACACCTTATGACATAAGTATTCAGACCCTTTGCTATGAGACTCAAATTTGAGCTCAGGTTCAATTGATTGGACATGATAGGAAAGGCACACACCTGTCTAAATAAGCTCCCACAGTTGACATAGCATGTCAGAGCAAAAACCAAGCCATGAGGCCGATGGAATTGTCCGTAGAGGTCCGAGACATGATTGTGTCCAGGCACAGATCTGAGCAAGGGTACCAAAAAATGTCTGCAGCATTAAAGGTCCCCAAGAACACAGTGGCCTCCATCATTCTTAAATGGAAGTAATTTGGAACCACCAAGACTCTTCCTAGAGCTGGCCACCCGGCCAAACTGAGCAATTAGGGAGGAAGGGACTTGGTCAGGTAGGTGACCCAGAACCCGATGGTCACTCTGACAGAGCTCCAGATTTCTTCTGTGGAGATTCCTTCCAGAAAGACAACCATCTCTGCAGCACTCCACCAATCAGGCGTTTATGGGAGAGTGGCCGACGGAAGCCACTCCTCAGTAAAAGGCACATGACAGCCCGCTGGTTCTCTGATCTGATGAAAGCCAATATTGAACTCTTTGGCCTGAATGCCAAGCGTCACGTCTGGAGGAAACCAGGCACCACTCATCACCTGGCCAATAACATCCCAACGGTGAAGCAAGGTTGTGGCAGCATCATTCTATGGGGATGTTTTTAAGTGGCAGGGACTGGGAGACTAGTCAGGATTGAGGGAAAGATGGACTTAGCAAAGTACAGAGAGATCTTTGATGAAAACCTTCTCCAGAGCACTCAGGACCTCAGACTGGGACTGAAGGTTCACCTTCCAACAGAACAATGACTCTAAGCACACAGCCAAGAAAACGCAGGAGTGGCTTCGGGACAGGTCTTTGAATGTCCCAAATACAAGTGTGCCAAGCTTGTAGCGTCATACCCAAGAAGACTCAAGGCTTCAATCGCTGCCAAAGGTGCTTCAACAAAGTACTGAGTAAAGGGTCTGAATACTTATGTAAATGTGATATTTCAGTTTTTCAATTTTTTATACATTTGTAAAAATGTTTAAAAACCTGTTTTTGCGTTCTTATTATGGGGTATTGTGTGTAGGTTGATGAGAGAAAAAAAAACAAATCAAATCAATTTTAGAATAAGGCTGTAATGTAATAAAATGTGGGGGAAATGAAGGGGTCTGAAAACTTTCAAAATACACTGTAGATATGCTACCTAATGTCAAACCAACTTTGTCACGGTCGTACACCAGCTGGCTGAAGCAAAATTGCAAAATTATTTGGCTAACTTTTCCACCTGTGAACACACAAAACACCCACATCAAACCACACCCCGAAACCAACTTGTTTGAATCCACTAGCATTTTTTTATTAACCAAATCTAAAACACGGCCAAACCAGAAAGTCCAGTCGCCCTTTAAAAGGATAGCTGGCTAACTTAAAATGTAACATTTGTCAGACTTGTCATACCTCAAATGTAGTGTAAAGTCGACCTGAGACCATATTCCACACCATATCTGGTAAACAGATTCTGCTGCTAAATGAATGAAAAAGAATCATGACTCAATCCCAATCATCAATAGGCAGGTATGTGCAGATAGGCAGGTATAGGCAGCTAGTCAGGTAGGTGCTTTTCAGAAGTGAGGGTGTATCTGTAAGATCTAAACGAGCGTTAGGTGTGTTGTGTGTGTGGTTATGAGGTGTATATATAAGATCTGAAGGAGTGTTAGGTGTGTGTTGTGTGTTTACAGATGTGCGTGTGTGTTTCAGATGTGAGGATATGTTGCCAGTGAGGGTGTATTTCTCAGACCGGAGGGTGTGTAAGGTATGTGGAGACGAGGCATCAGGCTGTCACTATGGAGCTGTTACCTGTGGGAGCTGCAAGGTGTTCTTCAAGAGGGCCGCAGAGAGTGAGCCACACACACACTCATGCACGCACATACACACACACATATCAAACACGACACACATGCACACCAAACACGGCACGCACACATGCCATACACATACATTCGCACACATACTGTAAGTTTGTCTTACTATCCTCTTGGGGAACAAACAATTGATTCCCATTCAAAATCCTATTTTCCCTAACCCCTAACCCTAACTCATAAACCTAACCCCTAAGCCTAAAATTGCCTTTTCCCCTGTGGGGACTGGAGAAATGTCCCCACTTCTTGTTTTACTATCCTTGTGAGCGCGTCTGGTCCCCACAAGGATAGACAAAAACAAAAACACCCTTGCACGCGCACACACACAGGAAATGGGATACCCAATTCCCCTGAAGCAGCCTGGTTTGTTATTGTGTCCCCAGGTAAGCAGAATCACCTGTGCGCCAGCCGTAACGACTGCACCATCGACAAGCTGAGGAGGAAGAACTGTCCTTCCTGTCGTCTCAGCAGATGCTTCCGGTCTGGAATGAGCCTCAAAGGTAACAACTTTTACCATAACATACATGGCTGTTAAATGGAGAGAGGGAGTGAAAGACATAACGAAGAAGAAGGGGGGGGAAGAGGGGAGCAGAGATAAAGATGGGAGGGCAGGAAGCCTAGACACGCCTGTATTTTGGTTACAGGGTCTATGAAAAAGTAGGAATCATGACTAGGTCTTTAGGATTTAATTGACCATGTTGTTTACCCCCTACCTACCCTCTTTCAGCTATACCAACAGCTGTATACAGAAGCAGGCATGGTAAAATAGTGGGATTTTCTCTGTCTGTCTCTCTCTTTCTTTGACAGTTTTAACATAGCAAAGGTATTTTGAAAATTCTGTCAAATTGGTTGTTGATCATAGATAGACAGCTATTTTCAGGTCTTGACATAGATTTTCAAGCAGATTGAAGTCTGTCAAACTGCAACTCTGCCACTCAGGAACATTCACTGTCTCCTTGGTAAGCAACTCCAGTGTAGATTTCAAAATCAAATCAAATTTATTCGTCAAATGCGCCGAATACAACAATACAACCTTACTCTGAAATGCTTACTTACAAGCCCTTAACCAACAATGCAGGTTTAAAAATATTTACTAAATAAACTAAAGTAAAGTTAAAAAAAAGAAGAAAAAAAAAGAAATGAAGTAACACAATAACATAACAATAAATAATAAGATAAGATTTGTATAAAAAATACTTATAATTCACAGCAGACAAAAAAACTGTAAAAACTATTCTCGTTGTGTAGAAACCAGGGTCTGGCCCCGAGCCATCTCTCCCTGGTACCTTATAGAAGAGAAACATTAACTCCTACTCTGGAATGCGGTATCACCCAAAGACATCGTAAATCTCCTGTCAGTGTTAAATCTCCTAGAGGCCCACGTTCAGTTCACACAGACACGATAGAGTTATAAGAACCCTCTATTCTGTTGCATAAAACTACCAGTTGATGCAATTACAGTATTATTACATAATCTTACAATTTTGCTCTCACACTGTTAAGGAGCTTTTTGGACCTAGACTTGGCACTCCGGTATCGCTCGCAGTGCGGTAGCAGAGAGAACAGTCTATGACTTGGGTGACTGGAGTTTTTTACAATTTTTTGGGGCTTTCCTCGGAAATTGCCTAATATATTGGTCCTGGATGGCAGGAAGCTTGGCCCCAGTGATGTACTGTGCCTTACGCACTACCCTCTGTGGGTCTTTATGGTCAGATGCCGAGCAGTTACCATACCAGGTGGTGATGCAACTGGTCAGGATGCTCTCGATGGCGCAGCTAGTAGAACTTTTTGAGGATCTGGGGACCCATGCCAAATCCTTTTGGTCTCCTGAGGGGGAAAAGGTGTTGTCGTGCCCTCTTCACGACTGCCTTGGTGTGTTTGGACCATGATAGTTTGTTGGTGATGTGGACACCAAGGACCTTGAAACTCTCGACCCGCTCCACTACAGCCCCGTCGATGTTAATGAGGGGCCTGCTCGGCCCGCTCCACTACAGCCCCGTCGATGTTAATGAGGGGCCTGCTCGACCCGCTCCACTACAGCCCCGTCGATGTTAATGAGGGGCCTGCTCGGCCCGCTCCACTACAGCCCCGTCGATGTTAATGAGGGCCTGCTCGGCCCGCTCCACTACAGCCCCGTCGATGTTAATGAGGGGCCTGCTCGGCCCGCTCCACTACAGCCCCGTCGATGTTAATGAGGGGCCTGCTCGGCCCGCTCCACTACAGCCCCGTCGATGTTAATGAGGGGCCTGCTCGGCCCGCTCCACTACAGCCCCGTCGATGTTAATGAGGGGCCTGCTCGACCCCGCTCCACTACAGCCCCGTCGATGTTAATGAGGGGCCTGCTCGACCCCGCTCCACTACAGCCCCGTCGATGTTAATGAGGGGCCTGCTCGGCCCGCTCCACTACAGCCCCGTCGATGTTAATGAGGGGCCTGCTCGACCCGCTCCACTACAGCCCCGTCGATGTTAATGAGGGCCTGCTCGACCCGCTCCACTACAGCCCCGTCGATGTTAATGAGGGGCCTGCTCGGCCCGCTCCACTACAGCCCCGTCGATGTTAATGAGGGCCTGCTCGGCCCGCTCCACTACAGCCCCGTCGATGTTAATGAGGGGCCTGCTCGGCCCGCTCCACTACAGCCCCGTCGATGTTAATGAGGGGCCTGCTCGGCCCGCTCCACTACAGCCCCGTCGATGTTAATGAGGGGCCTGCTCGGCCCGCTCTACTACAGCCCCGTCGATGTTAATGAGGGGCCTGCTCGGCCCGCTCCACTACAGCCCCATCGATGTTAATGAGGGGCCTGCTCGGCCCGCTCCACTACAGCCCCGTCGATGTTAATGAGGGGCCTGCTCCACTACAGCCCCGTCGATGTTAATGAGGGGCCCGCTCCACTACAGCCCCGTCGATGTTAATGAGGGGCCTGCTCGGCCCGCTCCACTACAGCCCCGTCGATGTTAATGAGGGGCCTGCTCGGCCCGCTCCACTACAGCCCCGTCGATGTTAATGAGGGGCCTGCTCGGCCCGCTCCACTACAGCCCCGTCGATGTTAATGAGGGGCCTGCTCGGCCCGCTCCACTACAGCCCCGTCGATGTTAATGAGGGGCCTGCTCGACCCGCTCCACTACAGCCCCGTCGATGTTAATGAGGGGCCTGCTCGACCCGCTCCACTACAGCCCCGTCGATGTTAATGAGGGGCCTGCTCGGCCCGCTCCACTACAGCCCCGTCGATGTTAATGAGGGGCCTGCTCGACCCGCTCCACTACAGCCCCGTCGATGTTAATGAGGGGCCTGCTCGACCCGCTCCACTACAGCCCCGTCGATGTTAATGAGGGGCCTGCTCGGCCCGCTCCACTACAGCCCCGTCGATGTTAATGAGGGGCCTGCTCGGCCCGCTCCACTACAGCCCCGTCGATGAGAATGGGGGCGTGATCGGCCCGCTCCACTACAGCCCCGTCGATGTTAATGAGGGGCCTGCTCGGCCCGCTCCACTACAGCCCCGTCGATGTTAATGAGGGGCCTGCTCGGCCCGCTCCACTACAGCCCCGTCGATGTTAATGAGGGGCCTGCTCGGCCCGCTCCACTACAGCCCCGTCGATGTTAATGAGGGGCCTGCTCGGCCCGCTCCACTACAGCCCCGTCGATGTTAATGAGGGGCCTGCTCCACTACAGCCCCGTCGATGTTAATGAGGGGCCCGCTCCACTACAGCCCCGTCGATGTTAATGAGGGGCCCGCTCCACTACAGCCCCGTCGATGTTAATGAGGGGCCTGCTCGGCCCGCTCCACTACAGCCCCGTCGATGTTAATGAGGGGCCTGCTCGGCCTGCTCCACTACAGCCCCGTCGATGTTAATGAGGGGCCTGCTCGGCCTGCTCCACTACAGCCCCGTCGATGTTAATGAGGGGCCTGCTCGGCCTGCTCCACTACAGCCCCGTCGATGTTAATGAGGGGCCTCCTCGGCCCGCTCCACTACAGCCCCGTCGATGTTAATGAGGGGCCTGCTCGGCCTGCTCCACTACAGCCCCGTCGATGTTAATGAGGGGCCTGCTCGGCCCGCTCCACTTCAGCCCCGTCGATGTTAATGAGGGGCCTGCTCGGCCCGCTCCACTACAGCCCCGTCGATGTTAATGAGGGGCCTGCTCGGCCCGCTCCACTACAGCCCCGTCGATGTTAATGAGGGGCCTGCTCGGCCCGCTCCACTACAGCCCCGTCGATGTTAATGAGGGGCCTGCTCCACTACAGCCCCGTCGATGTTAATGAGGGGCCCGCTCCACTACAGCCCCGTCGATGTTAATGAGGGGCCCGCTCCACTACAGCCCCGTCGATGTTAATGAGGGGCCTGCTCCACTACAGCCCCGTCGATGTTAATGAGGGGCCTGCTCCACTACAGCCCCGTCGATGTTAATGAGGGGCCTGCTCCACTACAGCCCCGTCGATGTTAATGAGGGGCCTGCTCCACTACAGCCCCGTCGATGTTAATGAGGGGCCTGCTCCACTACAGCCCCGTCGATGTTAATGAGGGGCCTGCTCCACTACAGCCCCGTCGATGTTAATGAGGGGCCTGCTCCACTACAGCCCCGTCGATGTTAATGAGGGGCCTGCTCCACTACAGCCCCGTCGATGTTAATGAGGGGCCTGCTCCACTACAGCCCCGTCGATGTTAATGAGGGGCCTGCTCGGCCCGCTCCACTACAGCCCCGTCGATGTTAATGAGGGGCCTGCTCGGCCCGCTCCACTACAGCCCCGTTGATGTTAATGAGGGGCCTGCTCCACTACAGCCCCGTCGATGTTAATGAGGGGCCTGCTCCACTACAGCCCCGTCGATGTTAATGAGGGGCCTGCTCCACTACAGCCCCGTCGATGTTAATGAGGGGCCTGCTCCACTACAGCCCCGTCGATGTTAATGAGGGGCCCGCTCCACTACAGCCCCGTCGATGTTAATGAGGGGCCCGCTCCACTACAGCCCCGTCGATGTTAATGAGGGGCCCGCTCCACTACAGCCCCGTCGATGTTAATGAGGGGCCCGCTCCACTACAGCCCCGTCGATGTTAATGAGGGGCCCGCTCCACTACAGCCCCGTCGATGTTAATGAGGGGCCTGCTCCACTACAGCCCCGTCGATGTTAATGAGGGGCCTGCTCCACTACAGCCCCGTCGATGTTAATGAGGGGCCTGCTCCACTACAGCCCCGTCGATGTTAATGAGGGGCCTGCTCCACTACAGCCCCGTCGATGTTAATGAGGGGCCTGCTCCACTACAGCCCCGTCGATGTTAATGAGGGGGGCCTGCTCCACTACAGCCCCGTCGATGTTAATGAGGGGCCTGCTCCACTACAGCCCCGTCGATGTTAATGAGGGGCCTGCTCCACTACAGCCCCGTCGATGTTAATGAGGGCCTGCTCCACTACAGCCCCGTCGATGTTAATGAGGGGGCCTGCTCCACTACAGCCCCGTCGATGTTAATGAGGGGCCCGCTCCACTACAGCCCCGTCGATGTTAATGAGGGGCCTGCTCCACTACAGCCCCGTCGATGTTAATGAGGGGCCTGCTCCACTACAGCCCCGTCGATGTTAATGAGGGCCTGCTCCACTACAGCCCCGTCGATGTTAATGAGGGGCCTGCTCCACTACAGCCCCGTCGATGTTAATGAGGGGCCCGCTCCACTACAGCCCCGTCGATGTTAATGAGGGGCCTGCTCGGCCCGCTCCACTACAGCCCCGTCGATGTTAATGAGGGGCCCGCTCCACTACAGCCCCGTCGATGTTAATGAGGGGCCTGCTCCACTACAGCCCCGTCGATGTTAATGAGGGGCCTGCTCCACTACAGCCCCGTCGATGTTAATGAGGGGCCTGCTCCACTACAGCCCCGTCGATGTTAATGAGGGGCCTGCTCCACTACAGCCCCGTCGATGTTAATGAGGGGCCCGCTCCACTACAGCCCCGTCGATGTTAATGAGGGGCCCGCTCCACTACAGCCCCGTCGATGTTAATGAGGGGCCTGCTCCACTACAGCCCCGTCGATGTTAATGAGGGGCCTGCTCGACCCGCATTTTCCTGTAGGCCATGATCATCTCCTTTGTCTTTCTCACATTGAGGGAGAGGTTCTAGTCCTGGCACCCCACTGTCAGGTCTCTGACCTCCTCCCTATAGGCTGTCTCATCGTCGTCAGTGGTCAGCCTACCACTGTTGTGTCGTCAGCAAACTTAATGATTGTGTTGGAGTCGTGCTTGGCCACGCAGTTGTGGGTGAACAGGGAGTGCAGGAGAGGACTAAGCACACACCCCTTATGGGCCCCTGTGTTGAGGATCAGTGTGGCAGATGTGTTGTTGCCTACTAGAGGTTGACCGATAATGATTTTTAAACCTCGATACCGATACCGATTATTGGAGGACCAAAAAAAGCTGATACCGGTTAATCGGGCGATTTATATATATATAATGACAATTACACTGAATGAACAATGAACACTTATTTTAACTTAATATTATACATAATAAAATCAATTTAGTCTCAAATAAATAATGAAACATGCTCAATTTGGTTTAAATAATGCAAAAACACAGTGTTGTGGAAGTGCAGTATGTGCCATGTAAAAAAGCTAACGTTTCAGTTCCTTGCTCAGAACATGAGAACATATGAAAGCTGGTGGTTCCTTTTAACATGAGTCTTCAATATTCCCAGGTAAGAAGTTTTAGGTTGTCATTATTATAGGAATTATGACATATCAACTATTTCTCTCTATACCATTTGTATTTCATATACCTTTGACTATTGGATGTTCTTATAGGCACTTTAGTATTCCCAGCTTAATCTCGGGAGTTGATAGACTTATAAACAGTGCTGTGCATCAAGCATCGCTAAGAGCTGCACCCAAACGCAGTAAAGTGCTGTTTGAATGAATGCTTATGAGCCTGCTGCTGCCTACCACCGCTCAGTCAGACTTCTCTATCAAATATCAAATCATAGACTTAATTATAATATAATAAAGACACAGAAATACGAGCCTTTGGTCATTAATACGGTAAAATTCGGAAACTATCATTTAGAAAACAAAACATTTCTTCTTCCAGTGAAATACGGAACAGTACCGTATTTTATCGAACGGGTGGCAACCCTAAGTCTAAATATTGCTGTTACATTGCACAACCTTCAATGTTATGTCAGAATTATGTAAAATTCTTGCAAATTAATTACGGTCTTTGAAGAAATGGTCTTCACACAGTTCACAACGATCCAGGCGGCCCAAACTGCTGCATATACCCTGACTCTGCTTGCACTGAACGCAAGAGAAGTGACCATTTCTATAGTTAATATTGCCTGCTAACATACATTTCTTTTAACTAAATATGCAGGTTTAAAAATATATACTTCTGTGTATTCATTTCATGGAAGGCATTGATATTTATGGTTAGGTACATTTGTGCAACGATTGTGCTTTTTTCGCAAATGTGCTTTTGTTAAATCATCACCCGTTTGGCGAAGTTGAAGTAGGCTGTGATTCGATGATAAATTAACAGGCACTGCATTGAATATATGCAACGCAGGACAAGCTAGATAAACTAGTAATATCATCAACCATGTGTAGTTAACTAGTGATTATGTGAAGATTGATTGTTTTTTATAAGATAAGTTTAATGCTAGCGAGCAACTTACCTTGGCTCCTTGCAGCCACAAGGTCCTTTTGATGCTGCTCTCTAGTAACAGGTGGTCAGCCTGCCACGCAGTTCCCTTGTAATCGGCCATAAACGGCGTCTGAAAAGGCCGATTACCGATTGGTATGAAAACTTTAAATTGACAGCTGATCATCCCCGCAGTGGCAGACCACGTGTAACAACACCTATACAGGATCGGTACATCCGAACATCACACCTGCGGGACAGGTACAGGATGGAAACACACTATCCCTCCAACAGTGCACAGACTGTCAGCAATAGGCTGAGAGAGGCTGGACTGAGGGCTTGTAGGCCTGTTGTAGGCAGGTCCTCACCAGACATTACCGACAACAACGTTGCCTATGGGCACAACCCACCGTCGCTGGACCAGACAGGAATGGCAAAAAGTGCTCTTCGTTGATGAGTCAAGGTTTTGTCTCACCAGGGGTGTTGGTCGGATTTGCGTTTATCGTAGAAGGAATAAGCGTTACACCTGTACTCTGGAGCGGGATCGATTTGGAGGTGGAGGGTCCGTCATGGTCTGGGGCGGTGTGTCACAGCATCATCAGATTGAGCTTGCTGTCATTCCAGGCAATCTCAATGCTGTGTATTACAGGGAAGACATCCTCCTCCCTCATGTGGTACCCTTCCTGCAGGCTCATCCTGACATGACAATGCCACCAGCCATACTGCTCGTTCTGTGCGTGATTTCCTGCAAGACAGGAATGTCAGTGTTCTGCCACGGCCATCGAAGAGCCTGGATCTCAATCCCATTGAGCACGTCTGGGACCTTTTGGATAGGAGGGTGAGGGCTAGAGCCATTCCCCCCTGAAATGTCCAGGAACTTGCAGGTGCCTTGGTTGAAGAGTGGGGTAACATCTCACAATAAGAACTGGCAAATCTGGTGCAGTCAATGAGGAGATGCACTGCAGTACTTAATGCAGCTGGTGGTCACACCAGATACTGACTGTTACTTTTGATTTTGACCCCCCTTTGTTCAGGGACACATGGTTCCATTTCTGTTAGTCACATGTCTGTTGAACTTGTTCAGTTTATGTCTCAGTTGTTGAATCATGTTATGTTCATACAAGTATTTACACATGTTAAGTTTACTGAAAATAAATGCAGCTGACAGTGAGAGGACGTTTCTTTTTTTTGCTGAGTTTACAATGTTGTTGATACATCCTAAGTTTTTATCTTATCACAGCGGCAGTGTAGCCTAGTGGTTAGAGCCTTGGACTAGTAACCGGAAGGTTGCAAGTTCAAAACCCCTGAGCTGACAAGGTACAAGTCTGTCGTTCTGCCCCTGAACAGGCAGTTAATTACCGTGAGACCGGCAGTTATTTGTTTGACAGTCACTAGCTGACAAAATGTCATGACCGCCACAGCGTCAAGTTGGCTGGATGTCCCTTGGGTGGTAGAACATTCTTGATACCCAACAGGAAACTGTTGAGCAGCATTGCAGTTATTGACACAAACTGGTGCACCTGGCACCTACTACCATACCCCGTTCAAAAGTACATACAATCTGTTTCTTGCCCATTCACCCTCTGAATGACGCACATACTGTACACAATCCATGTCTCAATTGTCTCAAGCCTTAAAAAGAGATAAGGGATCATAGCTTTCACCTGGATTCATCTGGTCAGTGTATGTAATGGAAAGAGCAGGTGTTCTAAATGTTTTGTACACAGTGTAGATCATACATATACAGGAAATTCACAAAGTATTCACAATTTTAAAAGCAATGAGGCTGATGCAACAGATCAGAACGTTTAGCTTTTAAGATTGATCAACTATTAGGCTATTTCTTCACATTATAAGCACAGCAATGCACACATGGCAGCAGGCTGTAAGAGAGAATGTTCAAAATGCAATCAATTAGCAGGAAAACACCATTCTCAAAAGTGACCGTAAATGCGATTATGCATATAATGAATTTATTATAAAGGTGCATTTTTAAGGTGAAAATTATCTTCCCCAAACTTGAAACTGACGCGCCGCCTATGTATGCCAGTTAGGATCTACAGTCATGGCCAAAAGTTTTGAGAATGACACAAATATTAATTTCCACAAAGTTTGCTGCTTCAGTGTCTTTAGATAGTTTTGTAAGATGTTACTGTGGAATACTGAAGTATAATTACAAGCATTTCATAAGTGTCAAAGGCTTTTATTGACAATTACATGAAGTTGATGCAACGAGTCAATATTTGCAGTGTCGACCCTTCTTTTTCAAGACCTCTACAATCTGCCCTGGCATGCTGTCAATTAACTTCTGGGCCACATCCTGACTGATGGCAGCCCATTCTTGCATAATCAATGCTTGGAGTTTGTCAGAATTTGTGGGGTTTTGTTTGTCCACTCACCTCTTGAGGATTGACCACAAGTTCTCAATGGGATTAAGGTCTGTGGAGTTTCCTGGCCATGGACCCAAAATAACGATGTTTTGTTCCCCGAGCCACTTAGTTATCACTTTTGCCTTATAGCAAGGTGCTCCATCATGCTGGAAAAGGCATTGTTCGTCACCAAACTGTTCCTGGATGGTTGGGAGAAGTTGCTCTCTGAGGATGTGTTGGTACCGTTCTTTATTCATGGCTGTGTTCTGAGGCAGAATTGTGAGTGAGCCCACTCCCTTGGCTGAGAAGCAACCCCACACATGAATGGTCTCAGGATGCTTTACTGTTGGCATGACACAGGACTGATGGTAGCGCTCACCTTGTCTTTGCCGGACAAGCTGTTTTCCGGATGCCCCAAACAATCAGTAAGGGGATTCATCAGAGAAAATGACTTTACCCCAGTCCTCAGCAGTCCAATCCCTGTACCTTTTGCAGAATATGAGTCTGTCCCTGATGTTTTTCCTGGAGAGAAGTGGCTTCTTTGCTGCCCTTCTTGACACCAGGACATCCTCCAAAAGTCTTCGCCTCACTGTGTGTGCAGATGCACTCACACCTGCCTGCTGCCATTCCTGAGTAAGCTCTGTACTGGAGGTGCCCTGATCCCACAGCTGAATCAACTTTAGGAGATGGTCCTGGAGCTTGCTGGACTTTCTTGGGCGCCCTGAAGCCTTCTTCACAACAATTGAACCACTCTCCTTGAAGTTCTTGATGATCCGATAAATGGTTGTTTTAGGTGCAATCTTACTGGCATTAATATCCTTGCCTGTGAAGCCTTTTTTTGTGCAAAGCAATGATGACGGCACGTGTTTCCTTGCAGATAACCATGGTTGACAGAGGAAGAACAATGATTCCAAGCACCACCCTCCTTTTGAAGCTTCCAGTCTGTTATTCGAACTCAATCAGCATGACAGAGTGATCTCCAGCCTTGTGCTCGTCAAAACTCACACCTGTGTTAACGAGAGAATCACTGACATGATGTCAGCTGGTCCTTGTGTGGCAGGGCAGAAATGCAGTGGAGATGTTTTTGGGGGATTCAGTTCGTTTTCATGGCAAAGAGGGACTTTGCAATTCGTGGCAATTCATCTGACCACTCTTCATAACATTCTGGAGTATATGCAAATTGCCATCATACAAACTGAGGCATCAGACTTTGTGAAAATTAATAGTTGTGTCATTCTCAAAACTTTTGGCCACTGGTTGTAAAGCGGATTTATGTGCTTAATTTTAAGAAGGTATTTGGCCACATTTAAAAACATATAGGCCTATGGGCTAGGCTGCATGAGCTGAGCGACTAGGATTTCAAAAAGTCGGGGGAAAAGGGCATGCTCTGTTTATTACCTTACTGCACACGCTGGGCATCATTCAAGTGATGATACATCACTCACAAGTGATAGGCTAATATTGTCACCCATCAGACTATTCTTAATTTCATATTTCTTTACATAGCCTATACTAATAATATACAAGTACCTTTGGAAAGTATTCAGACCCCTTGACTTTTTCCTCATTTTGTTAGCTTACAGTCTTATTCTAAAATGGATTCTTGTTTTTAAAATTCTTATTCTTGTTTTTTCCCCCTCATCAAACAACTCACATAATGACAAAGCAAAAACAGGTAATATCACATTTACATAAGTATTCAGACCCTTTACTCAGTACTTTGTTGAAGCACCTTTAGCAGCGATTGCAGCCTCAAGTCTTCTTGGGTATGACAGTACAATCTTGGCACACCTGTATTTGGGGAGTTTCTCCCATTCTTCTCTGAAGATCCTCTCAAGTTATGTCAGGTTGGATGGGGAGTGTTGCTGCACAGCTATTTTCATGTATCTCCAGAGATGTTAGATCGGGTTCAAGTCCGGGCTCTGGCTGGACCACTGTCATGACGTTGGCCTGTGGGTAAGGTTTATGACACCCCCCCATAAATACTTTTCTCCCTTCCCTCTCTCTTGACTCTACAGAGGGACTCTTGAATAGCCTTTGTTAAACAGAGAGTCTGGGAACATCAAACAAGTGGAGGGAAAATAACCATATTTCGGTAATAGAACCAGTTGAAAATATGCGTTAGTACTTAATGAATATGATGTTCGGTTGTCATCTGAGACATTATGACTGATGACATGACGACCTAAACTGTATCTGGGAAAGTCTACACATTATAGTTATCAGATTCACATGGAATTGTGGGCAATTCAAATGTTTAAATATAAAATTATTGGTGAAAAGATTAAATGTAATTTTAGCTTCCAAATGAGAGATTTGGGTTTTCATAAGGTTAGGGCTCTGCTCAATCAGTGGCCCGCCCCTGTGAAGAGACATGGGCTATAAACTATGAAACACACCCTTCTCCATCCACTATATAAGCCCTTGACGAAAATGTAACCTCCTTTTCCGGGTACATTAGGATGACGATCCGATGTCAGAAGGATTCAGATAATAACTACAGAACGAAGCCAACCTCAGCGTGAGCTTTGGTTGCGAATGGTATGAACTTTGAACTCTTATTCGCTACAGAAGTGATACCTCCTAGCCGTTGAGTTAGCAGTGGGCGCTGTAAACATGGGCTAGGAAAGGACGGACAGAGTATTCCGTCTACCACACAACGACGACACTACAACGTTTCCCGTTCACCACCAGAGACACTCTTCAAAGGACTCTGTTGGGCAACACGGCCTTCCATCTACGCAGCTCAGAGTAAATATTTATTGCATTTTCCTTTTCCAAATGGCCGGTAATTTAGAATGCATAAGATTCTGTATTTACGATAGAGTAGCTGCCTACGGCCCGATAGAGACATCGCTTCTCCCTTTGTTCTTCAGTCTTCCCACTCTTTCACTCAAACCCAGTCCCCTTTTCATCTGTTCCTTCCGCTAGGGACGTTTTCCTTTGACATCATTTGTAATCAAGGTATGATTCATTCTATGTTAATGTAATTCTGTGTGATTAGTTAGGTATTTAGTAAATAAATAATTCAACCCAATTTTGTATTGCTGATTCAACTTGTTAGCCAGGGTTCGTGAAGATAACCAAGAATTTACAACTTTCAAATGAGACTGAAATAAGGTGACAATTATTGACAATATTGACTGCTATTGATGTAAAATATTACTAGGTCTTTAAGCGTTTATTCAGGAAAATAACAGCTCTATAAATATTATTTTGTGGTGCCCTGACTTTCTAGTTAATTACATTTACATGATTAGCTCAATCAGGTAATATTAATTACAGAGAAAGGATTTTATAGAATAGCATGTCATATCATTTAATCCGGCATAGCCAAAGACACGACACCACTCAAGGACATTCAGAGACTTGTCCCAAAGCCACTCCTGCGTTGTCTTGGCTGTGTGCTTAGGGTCATTGTCCTGTTGAAAGGTGAACCTTCGCTCCAGTCTGAGGTCCTGAGCGCTCTGGAGCAGGTTTTCATCAAGGATCTCTCTGTACTTTACATTGTTCATATTTCGCTCGATCCTGACTCGTCTCCCAGTCCCTGCCGCTGAAAAACATCCCCACAGCATGATGCCTCCACCACCGTGCTTCACTGTAGGGATGGTGCCAGGTTTCCTCCAGACGTAACACTTGGCATTCAGGCCAAAGAATTCAGTCTTGGTTTCATCAGACCAGAGGATCTTGTTTCTCATGGTCTGAGAGTCTTTAGGTGCCTTTTGGCAAACTATTGAGGAGTGGCTTCTGTCTGGCCACTGTACCATAAATGCCTGATTGGGGTAGAGCTGCAGAGATGGTTGTCCTTCTGGAAGGTTCTCCCATCGCCACAGAGGAACTCTAGATTGCTCAGCTTGGCCAGGCGGCCTGCTCTAGGAAGAATCTTGGTGGTTCCAAACTTCTTCCATTTCGATTACATTGTGTCTGAATATCCTTTGGGTGTGTTGTGGTAATTCTAACCGAAAGGAGAGACAGTATTCTTCAAAACAACTTTATTATAAGATTTGCAAAAATGAAGCAATCAATAACATCCACTTAACACTCAACAACTTTTTGTTAGGAGAGCCGGGGTAGGCCGTCATTGTAAATAAGAATTTGTTTTTAACTGATTTGCCTAGTAAAATAAGGGTTCATTTCAAAAAGCTGATTTAGTTTGTCTATGCAGATTTAAGATACCACAATTGTCTGTTCCTTCCTGCATGTTTCCACACATCTAAGTTCTTGCAGATTCAGAAAACAGGATGTCACACACTGCAGTCGCACCCACACAAGACAAGTGTATATCAAAACTAACAAATGACAATGGACAATTCTCTAATTAAACAACATAATGGGTAATTAAATAATTTCCTCTACAGGTAAAATCCCATTCTTGATACACACAGGAAACTGTTGAGCATGAAAAACCAAGCAGCGTTGCAGTTCTTGACACACTCAAACCAGTGTACCAGGCACCTACTACCATAACCCGTTCAAGGGCACTTAAATCTTTTGACCTCTGAATGGCACACATACACAATCCATGTCTCAATTGTCTCAGGGCTTTAAAATCCTTCTTAAAACTGTCTCATCCCCTTCATCTACACAGATTTGAAGTGGGTTTTAAAAACCCTTGAGTCGATGAAGGTGCCCTGGTGAACATCTAATTAGCATAATAAAAACATCTCCAGGTGTAAAAATCCTTCTCCTTCCGGATTGAAGTGGATTTAACAGGTGACATCAATAAGTGATCATAGCTTCCACATGAGCTGTAATTAAATACCCATACTAACATACTGTATACTGCATACTTAATGATACAGTGGCAAGAAAAAGGATGTGCACCCTTTGGAATTACCTGGATTTCTGCATAAATTGGTCATAAAATTTCATCTGATCTTCATCTAGGTCATAACATAGACAAACACAGTCTGCTTAAACTAATAACACACAAGCAATTCTAGGTTTTCATGTCTTTATTGAACACACTGTGTAAACATTCACAGTGCAGGGTGGGAAAAGTATGTGAACCCTTGGCTTTAATAACTGGTTGACCCTCCTTTGGCAGCCATAACTTCAACCAAACGTTTTCTGTAGTTGCAGATCAGACCTACACAACGGTCAGGAGGAATTTTGGACCATTCCTCTTTACAAAACTGCTTCAGTTCAGCAATATTCTTGGGATGGCTGGTGTGAACTGCTCTCTTGAGGTCATGCCACAGCATCTCAATTGGGTTGAGGTCAGGACTCTAACTGAGCCACTCCAGAAGGCATGTTTTCTTCTGTTGAAGCCATTCTGTTGTTGATTTACATGATTTGCTCTTTGTCCTGTTGCACCACCCAACATCTGTTGCGTTTCAATTGGCGGACAGCCTAACATTCTCCTGCAAAATGTCTTGATAAACTTGGGAATTCATGTTTCCGTCAATGATAGCAAGCTGTCCAGGCCCTGAGGCAGCAAAGCAGCCCCAAACCATGATGCTACCTCCACAATACTTTACAGTTGGGATGAGGTTTTGATGTTCGTGTGCTGTGCCTTTTTTTCTCCACACATAGTGTTGTGTGTTCCTTCCAAACAACTCAACTGTAGTTTCATCTGTCCACAGAATATTTTTCCAGTAGTGCTGTGGAACATCCAGGTGCACTTTTGAAAACTTCAGACACGCAGCAATGGGTTTTTTTTGGACAGCAGTGGCTTCTTCCATGGTGTCCTCCCATGAACACCATTCTTGTTTAGTGTTTCAGGTATCGTAGACTCGTCAACAGAGATGTTGGCATGTTCCCAGAGATTTCTGTAAGGTTTTAGCTGACACTCGGATTCTGCTTAACCTCATTGAGCATTCTGCGTTGTGCTCTTGCACTCATCTTTGCAGAACGGCCACTCCTATGGAGAGTAGCAACAGTGCTGAACTTTCTCCATTTATAGACAATTTGTCTTACTGTGGACTGATAAAAAAACATGATATCTGATATCTCAAAGTGCTGTATAGAAACCCAGCCTTAAAACCCCAAACAGCAAGCAATGCAGGTGTAGAATGAACATCAAGGCTGAACATCAAGGCTTTTAGAGATACTTTTGTAACCCTTTCCAGCTTTATGCAAGTCAACCATTCTTAATCTTAGGTCTTCTGAGATCTCTTTTGTTCCAGGCATGGTTCACATCAGGCAATGCTTCTTGTGAATAGCGAACTCAAATTTTGTGAGTGTTTTTTATAGGGCACGGCAGCTCTAACCAACATCTCCAATCTCGTCTCGTTGATTGGGCTCATTGGAGTCAGCTGACTCCTGACTCCAATGAGCTTTTGGAGAAGTCATTCGCCTAGGGGTTCACATGCTTTTCCCAACCTACACTCTGAATGTTTAAATTAGGTATTCAATATAGACAAGAAAAATACAGTAATTTGTGTCTTATTAGTTTAAGCACACTATGTTTGTCTATTGTCTTATGTAGAAATCCAGGTAATTCCAAAAGGTTCACATACTTTTTATTGCCATTGTATACTACATACTATATACTATTAGTTCATTTTAGTACACCGTAACCTAATGGTATCCTTTCAGTTGAGCGAGCAAAGCCCTTTGCCTGTCTACCGGAAGTTTATGCTGTTGCTCGGCAACTCTTTGCAAGCTTGTTAGCATAACAAATTACTAGCTAGACATCTTATAACCAGTGATGGAAAAAGTACTCAAATCTCCTACTGGAGTAAAAGTAAAGATGCCTTAATAGAAAATGACTCATGTAAAAGTGAAAGTCACCCAGTAAAATAGTACTTGAGTAAAAGTCTAAAAGTATTTGGTTTTAAATATACTTAAGATGCAAAAGTAAAAAGTATGAATAATAAAAACATTCCTTATATTAAGCAAACTAAACGGCACAATTAATTAGTTTTGTTTTTTAATTACGGATTGCCAGAGTCACACTCCAACTGTAACGGTTTTCTTGACTTGAAGGAGAGGCGGACCAAAATGCAGCGTGGTTTCTATTCATGGTTCTTTAATAAAGAAAACTATACATGAATAGACTAACAAAACAATAAACGTGAGAAAACCGAAACAGTCCTACCTGGTGCCACAAACACAAAGACAGGAACAATCACCCACAAAACCCAACACCAAACAGGCTACCTAAATATGGTTCCCAATCAGAGACAATGACTAACACCTGCCTCTGATTGAGAACCATATCAGGCCAAACATAGAAATAGACAAACTAGATCAGAGGCAGTAGGGATGACCAGGGATGTTCTATGTTTAGTGAGTCCGCCAGATCAGAGGCAGTAGGGATGACCAGGGATGTTCTCTGTTTAGTGAGTCCGCCAGATCAGAGGCAGTAGGGATTACCAGGGATGTTCTCTGTTTAGTGAGTCTGCCAGATCAGAGGCAGTAGGAATGACCAGGGATGTTCTCTGTTTAGTGAGTCCGCCAGATCAGAGGCAGTAGGGATGACCAGGGATGTTCTCTGTTTAGTGAGTCCGCCAGATCAGAGGCAGTAGGGATCACCAGAGATGTTCTCTGTTTAGTGAGTCTGCCAGATCAGAGGCAGTAGGGATGACCAGGGATGTTCTCTGTTTAGTGAGTCTGCCAGATCAGAGGCAGTAGGGATGACCAGGGATGTTCTCTGTTTAGTGAGTCTGCCAGATCAGAGGCAGTAGGGATGACCAGGGATGTTCTCTGTTTAGTGAGTCCGCCAGATCAGAGGCAGTAGGGATGACCAGGGATGTTCTCTGTTTAGTGAGTCTGCCAGATCAGAGGCAGTAGGGATGACCAGGGATGTTCTCTGTTTAGTGAGTCTGCCAGATCAGAGGCAGTAGGGATGACCAGGGATGTTCTCTGTTTAGTGAGTCCGCCAGATCAGAGGCAGTAGGGATGACCAGGGATGTTCTCTGTTTAGTGAGTCTGCCAGATCAGAGGCAGTAGGGATGACCAGGGATGTTCTCTGTTTAGTGAGTCTGCCAGATCAGAGGCAGTAGGGATGACCAGGGATGTTCTCTGTTTAGTGAGTCTGCCAGATCAGAGGCAGTAGGGATGACCAGGGATGTTCTCTGTTTAGTGAGTCTGCCAGATCAGAGGCAGTAGGGATGACCAGGGATGTTCTCTGTTTAGTGAGTCTGCCAGATCAGAGGCAGTAGGGATGACCAGGGATGTTCTCTGTTTAGTGAGTCTGCCAGATCAGAGGCAGTAGGGATGACCAGGGATGTTCTCTGTTTAGTGAGTCTGCCAGATCAGAGGCAGTAGGGATGACCAGGGATGTTCTGTTTAGTGAGTCTGCCAGATCAGAGGCAGTAGGGAAGACCAGGGATGTTCTCTTGTGCGAATTGAACCATTATCTGTCCTGCTAAGCATTCAAAATGTAACTAGTACTTTTGGGTGTCAGGGAAAGTGTATGGAGTAAAAAGTACATCATTGTCTTTAGGAATGTAATGAAGTAAAAGTTGTCAAAAATATAAATAGTTAAGTAAAGTACAGATACTCCTAAAAAACTACTTAAGTAGTACTGTAAAGTATTTTTGCTTAAGTACTTTACACCACTGCTTATGACTTCATTAACAATGCCCATTAAGAACACAACCACTATACCACTTGCTAAGCTAAGAATGACCTGAATAATCAAGTCAATAGATTGTGTTTATAAAGCCACTGTGGTTAACTACTCCGATTTCAGAGCATTCTCGTCTGAGTGCCAGAGCCCGGAATAACTGACACATTTATCAACAAAACACCTGTTTAATATGGCAGGTGTCAGTAAACAATTGGCCTGAGTAGGCCGTCATTGTAAATAACAATTAGTTTTTAAACTGATTTGCCTAATTAAATAAAACATGTTTTTTTTAAAGTCATCAGAAAAGCGTAATTAAATTGTTGCCAGCAGCACAGTTACAATCAACAACGCTCTGGATTGACATAAAATCAGCCTAACCAGCTCTGCTAGGGCGAGTAAAATGGTCAGAGGGAGGTGTTCTCTCATTTGTGTCTGGAAGTAGCTAGCAAGCTAGCCAACTTTATCCAGTTAGCTTGGGTGCTTAACTGAGGTCAGAACGCTCGGATCAACCCTCCTCCTCCTCCAGAGTACAGTGCGCGCTCTGATGCTCCTAATTTAGAATGGACAATCTGACAACGCTCTGAATTTACAGTCACCCAGAGCGAAATCTGGCACTCAAGATTTAATTAAGGAACACAACCTTAGAAGCCAACTAACATTAGGTAGCTAGCTAACATACAGATACATACTGCTGTAATTATATGCTATGCGGTTTGTAAGTAGCGTAGTTTTCAAATTGTCAGCCAACGTAAATTAATTTATTCGAAAAGTAATTATTACATTGGCCAACATTTTCTTAACATTTGTCATAATTAGATAAAGCAATGCATTTGTATCGGACTTCGTCTGCATATAGGCCTATGGGCTAGGCTACATGAGCTGAGCGACTAGGATTTCAAAAAGTCGGGGGAAAAAGGCATGCTCTGTTTATTGTCACAAATAGTACCATTAGTGTGGTTAGTATGAGTATTCGAACACCGCCTGGATTCACCTGGTCACTCTATGTCATGGAAAGAACAGGTGTCCCCAATGTTTTGTACCCTCGGTGTAGTTTGTAATGCCTAGCCTCCTGGCTAGTGGCTTCTGTGACATTCACAGTACTTTTAAACTGCGAAGCAAGACCGTGAATCGAACCCTCTCGGCTCGTGACATTCCCTTTGCTAAAGTTAATTGAAAAGTGTATGTTCATATGATGTCAATTGACATTTCAGACCGATAATGCCATTCATTGAGAATAAGAAAGAGCCTCTTCACAATTTACTCACACTTTACTTTTCATAAAAAATACCATCGGCTACACATTACTCAAATGTAAACTCACGTACTTGCTATGTCTCGACCGCTACCTCCGAAGGTATTGTATGACACTCGCCCGACAGTTGTCCGGCTTGAAGCAGGGCAGTGTAAACAGAATTGTCTTGTTGAGTCAACACTCCTACAGTATAAATGGTAATAGCAGAACAATGTTTTTGAAACAGCTGAAATGTACAGACATTTTCCTAATAGTTGAGACTTGTTTTATTGTGCTTTTAACTTAAATTGAAGTAACATGCTGTTACATTCTGAAATTGTTGCAGTAACTGTAGGCTGCACTGAGCCATGTAAAGCTCCACCACAAAAACATGTCAAATGTAGATTATACAAATAGGATATTTTTGTTTATTTTATAACCAGTGTTGCCGATTTAGCAATCGTTTCGCTATATATAGCAAGTTTTCAGACTCTTCCAGCAACTAAAGACTCTTCCAGCGACTGAAAACTCCTCCAGCGACTAAAAAGATTCTAGCGATAAATTCAGTTGCTTTTCAGGCTGCCTTTGGGGAGTTTTGACACAGAGGATTTATATGGTTTAGATGGCATTTAGCGACTTTAACCCACTCAATTATGCAAAAAACGAGAGTTGGAGAAGGTGTCTGTGCAACAGAAGTCACAGCAATGGCACACGCACTGGGGATGGGGTGTGCTGCGGGAGAGGGGGAGAAAACGTGATTTCGGTGACTCCGCAGCTGTGCCACACGAGAACTGTAAAGCGCTGCATCATCTCTTCGGTAGCGGTCGGGCAGTGTTGTGTAGGCAACGACGGTTGCTTGGTTCCTTCATCTGATCAACAGTATAGGCTATGCATCAAATAAGCCTATCTTGCATTGACAAGCAAATATCATCTCCACTACTGTTCAAACAATAAACCAAACAACATTGAACCTTAATAGAATCCACACAAAATGTCATTTTGTTAGAGTTAGGGTTATAGCCTGTAATAACTAGTGATTACAGGCTATTACGAAATGGTAGAAACTGCTGTAGCCAACTAAACTCTATTTTTAGCTGATAGGGGAATGAATACACAAGCAGCAAATCAAACTGAGATACTGTTTTAGGTAACAACGGCAAGATTAAGAATATTTGCGAGGTATATATTTTTATTATTAATCCGATTTTAAAAAAATCCCACTCCACCCACGTGCACGCATGTAGATCAACAGAATGGAGCTTGTAGAAACCTTAATCACAGCGTAGTTCTAGCTTATGACATAGTCATAAATTACCAGTAAACATTTTTTTAAATATCAGGTCATAAGTTTTTTTCTAAGATCCTGGAAAAACTCCTGGCCCTAGGGAGGGTGGCAACATTAAAACACTTTACACAGGCAGAGACAACAACTGCGAATGTGTCACGTTCTGACATTTATTTCCTTTGTTTTGTCATTATTTAGTATGGTCAGGGAGTGAGTTGGGGTGGGCAGTCTATGTTTGTTTTTCTATGATTTGCGTATTTCTATGTTTCGGCCTAGTATGGTTCTCAATCAGAGGCAGGTGTCATTAGTTGTCTCTGATTGAGAATCATACTTAGGTAGCCTGGGTTTCACTGTGTGTTTGTGGGTGATTGTTCCTGTCTCTGTGTTTGTTGCACCAGATAGGGCCGTTTCGGTTTTCCACGTTTGTTGTTTTGTATTATGTTCATGTTTAGTTGTCTTATTAAAAAACATGAACTTCAACCACGCTGCGTTTTGGTCCGCCTCTCCTTCAACTCAAGAAAACCGTTACAGAATCACCCACCACAACAGGACCAAGCGGCGTGGTAACGGGCAACAGCGGCGCAAAGAGGAATGGACTTGGGACGATGTATTGGACGGCAAGGGTTGCTACACCTGGGAGGAGATCCTGGCGGGAAAAGATCCCCTTCCATGGGAACAGGTGGAGGCAGCTAGGAGAGCAGAGGCAGCCGGAGAGAGGAGCCGGGCGATATGAGGGAACACGGCTGGCAAGGAAGCCCGAGAGGCACCCCCAAAAATTTCTTGGAGGGGGGCACACAGGAGGTGTGGCGAAGCCAGGTAGGAGACCTGAGCCAACTTCCTGTGCTTACCGGAGGGCGAGAGAGACCGGCAGGCACTGTGTTATGCGGTGGAGCGCACGGTGTCCCCAGTGTGGGTGCATAGCCCGGTGCGGTACATTCCAGCTCCGCGTATCGGCCGGGCTAGAGTGGGCATCGAGCCAAGTGCCATGAAGCCGGCTCTACGCATCTGGTCTCCAGTGCGTCTCCTTGGGCCGGCTTACATGGCACCAGCCTTGCGCACGGTGTCCCCGGTTCGCCTGCATAGCCCAGTGCGGGCTATTCCACCTCGCCGCACTGGCAGGGCGACCGGGACCATTCAACCGGGTAAGGTTGGGCAGGCTCGGTGCTCAAGAGCTCCAGTGCGCCTGCACGGTCCGGTCTATCCGGTACCACCTCCACGCATCAGCCCTCCAGTGGCAGCTCCCCGCACCAGGCTTCCTGGGCGTGTCCTCAGCCCAGTACCACCAGTGCCAGCACCACGCATCAGGCCTACAGTGCGCCTCGCCTGTCCAGCGTTGCCGGAATCTCCCGCCTCTCCGGCGCTCCTAGAGCCTTCCTCCTCTCCAGCGCAGCTGGAGTCTCCCGCCTGTTCGGCGCTGCCAGAGCTCCAGCCCCTCATTCCAGAGGCGCCAGAGCCCCTCATTCCAGAGGCGCCAGAGCCCCTCATTCCAGAGGCGCCAGAGCTTCTCAGTCCAGCGCTGCCAGAGCTTTCCTCTCCAGCGTTGCCGGAGCTTCCCGTCTGCCCAGCGCCATCAGAGTCGCCAGTCTGCCCAACGCCATCAGAGTCGCAAGTCTGCCCAACGCCATCAGAGTCGCCAGTCTGCCCAACGCCATCTGAGCTACCCGTCTGCCCAGCTCCATCAGAGTTGCCAGTCTGCCCAGTGCCGCCAGTGCCATCAGTCTGCCCAGCGCCGCCAGTGCCGTCAGTCTGCCCAGTGCCGCCAGTCTGCAAGGAGCCGCCAGTCAGCCAGAGGCCGCCAGTCAGCCAGGGGCCGCCAGTAAGCCAGGGGGATTCTCAGCCAGGGGCCGCCAGTCAGCCAGGGGCCGCCAGTGCTGCCAGTCAGCCAGGGGCCGCCAGTGCCGCCAGTCAGCCAGGGGGATTCTCAGCCAGGGGCCGCCAGTCAGCCAGGGGGATTCTCAGCCAGGGGCCGCCAGTGCCGCCAGTCAGCCAGGGGCCGCCAGTCAGCCAGGGGCCGCCGTGCCCGCCAGTGCCGTCAGTCAGCCAGTGCCCGCCAGTCAGCCAGGGGCCACCATAGCCCCTCAGCCCAGAGGCGCCAGAGTCCCTCAGCCCAGAGCCCCTGCCCTTCTGTCCAGAGCCTCCGCCCTTCTGTCCAGAGCCTCCGCCCCTCTGTCCAGAGCTTCCGCCCCTCTGTCCCGAGCTGCCCCTCTGTCCCGAGCTGCCCCTCAGTCCAGTGGGGTCATTTAGTAGGGTCACCGTGGTTAGGAGGCCACGGAAGCGGACAAGAAGGCGGACTAAGACGATGGTGAAGTGGGGTCCGCGTCCTGCGCCAGAGCCGCCACCACGGACAGACGCCCACCCAGACCCTCCCCTATAGGTTAAGGTTTTGCGGCCGGAGTCCGCACCTTTGGGGGTACTGTCACGTTCTGACCTTTATTTCCTTTGTTTTGTCATTATTTAGTATGGTCAGGGAGTGAGTTGGAGTGGGCAGTCTATGTTTGTTTTTCTATGATTTGGGTATTTCTATGTTTCGGCCTAGTATGGTTCTCAATCAGAGGCAGGTGTCATTAGTTGTCTCTGATTGAGAATCATACTTAGGTAGCCTGGGTTTCACTGTGTGTTTGTGCGTGATTGTTCCTGTCTCTGTGTTTGTTGCACCAGATAGGGCCGTTTCGGTTTTCCACGTTTGTTGTTTTGTATTATGTTTAGTTGTCTTATTAAAAAACATGAACTTCAACCACGCTGCGTTTTGGTCCGCCTCTCCTTCAACTTTAGAAAACCGTTACAGAATGGACACAAACTAACAGGGCTGAGCTGGCTGTATGCAGGGATTGCTTGGTTTAGGGCTTTGCGTCTGTAATTAAAAAGATACTCATACTGTATGTCATCACTATTGTGTTGATCGATTCATTTCAGCCAATCATTTTCGATTAAAAAGGCCTAGGTAGCCTAGCCACCCGAAGTGTGAATATAAACCAAATTTGATCACAGTCACATTTTGTCAGAACACAAATAATTTGGCCAATTTTAGGCTATAAATACATTGTTTAGGCCAGTTTCCCCAGATGGGTTCAGAGACAATATGCTTCTCTAGGCTATCTGGATCTGTATTTATCTATCATAATTATTATTGTTTTTAAAAAATAAGATATTATGTATTTTACCACAATTTCCACAAAATTCTCATTACCGCAACAATCCAAAAAAGTAATAAACAAATCAATTGCTAATATATATATATTTTACATTACTCTCCTAATGAAAATGCCTGAGTTAAAAACAACACTAAAAATAAAACATTTAATTATAAAATTACGATAACATTTAATCAGTCTTTTCCCCTACATTTTAGTAATGAAAAGGATAAGAACCTCATTCTGAAGGCACACACACAAATACATTAGCTTCTACTCCTCTAGATGATGCATCATGGGTGAATATAACTTTATTTGAAAACTGATTGCAGTTTTTACAGGAACTTTAACAAGTGTTATGGTAATGAGATGTCATTTTTTTACAGGAACTTTAACAAGTGTTATGGTAATGAGATGTCGTTTTTTTACAGGAACTTTAACAAGTGTTATGGTAATGAGATGTCGTTTTTTTACAGGAACTTTAACAAGTGTTATGGTAATGAGATGTCGGTTTTTACAGGAACTTTAACAAGTGTTATGGTAATGAGATGTCGGTTTTTACAGGAATTTGAACAATTGTTATGGTAATGAGACACATATTTGTTATGGTAATGAGGCACTATTTGTATGTGATAAATATTATAGTTTCATGTAAAATTCAACTAGTATACAATTTTTATGGTCAAACTCCAGCAACATATTTTGTGTTTAATTCAAATCAGTTAGGTTTTTCTCAAGTCATCGAGTCATCCCGCAGTGTTTGTGATTATACCCTGATGAAGACAGCTTGGCTGTCGAAACGTTGGTATTACATTTTTGCATCTGAGCTCCTAGAGTGTGCGGCTCTCTTTTATTTTCAGGTTTTTCTCAAGTAACATTTTATAAAATGACCCGAGAAATTGAATCCGGACTCATTTCGGCAATGAAAATCTGGGGTGAAAAATTCAGGCATAAATGTCAAATGTATTTAAAATAATACACTTTGCCAAAAACTAGACATTAACTTAGTCCCAAAAATTATAGCTGATTTTACAGATGCATCATGTTTTTTTTCCCAACTCAATTTGCTATAGACATGTTTAAAAATGGTTTCATGACAATCACCCATCTGCAGCTGTGGGTGTTATCTGTAGGCTACAGTTGTTCAGATTGAAGCACAGACTAATTGTGCACTTGGACAAATCACGAGGCATGTTTATGTTTATTTAATTTAATGGTGGCAGGTATGGACTTCCATATAAAACGTATTGCAGTGAATTCACTTGTAACCATGTTTTCAGTCACAATGAGCTTTTACCACATCTACTGATTTGCATGATATTGATAAAAATGAAGCCAGGTTTGTTATAAGGTAGTCCTTTTGTAATTTTATATTAGAATGAGAGCATTAATCATTCATTTTTGATAGGCTAACATTACGTGATGAAGACATTCTGTTACAAAAGCAACTCTGTGCCTTTTTCTTGAAGCAAAAATGTAAGTGTAGCCTACAGATGAGAAAATCAACCTTTTAATTGTCTGCATGTACATGCTTGTGAAGTTTTGCCTTATTCAAGAGTGTAATATGGTTTGGTTGTATTATTCAAGAGTGTAATATGGTTTGGTTGTATTATTCAAGAGTGTAATATGGTTTGGTTGTATTATTCAAGAGTGTAAAATGTTTTCAAATAAACATATAAATAATATGCTTACTGGCTAGTGGCTACTGTGATATTTACGGTCAATTTGAGCTGCAGACCAGGAATGTCACATGGCCAGCAGCCACAACGAAAGGTTAAGGCAAGGATGTCATGTGAATGGAAACCTAGCATTCTCTTTCTTCACCCCACTCCTCAGACTCCTTCATATCTCCTAGTGGTAAAGGGGCCTTTCTCTCTGTCCTACTTCTGTGTGTGGTGCATTTTAGGCCGGAAGCTGAGGGGAGCTGGCCCACTGAAAGGAGGAGTGGAGGGGGGAACACAGGCACCTGGCAGAGAGAGGCCTGGAGAGATGGAAGGAGAGAGGCCTGGAGAGAGGACTGGAGAGAGGCCTGGAGAGAGGGAAGGAGAGAGGACTGGAGAGAGGGAAGGAGAGAGGCCTGGAGAGAGGGAAGGAGAGAGGCCTGGAGAGAGGGAAGGAGAGAGGCCTGGAGAGAGGACTGGAGAGAGGGAAGGAGAGAGGACTGGAGAGAGGACTGGGGGACTACAGTTAGCCACCATTTCCCCACAGGCTCAATGTGAGGATCAATATTTTATTTTACCTTTATTTAACTTGGCAAGTCAGTTAAGAACAAATTCTTATTTTCAATGACTGCCCAGGAACAGTGGGTTAACTGCCTGTTCAGGGGCAGAACCACAGATTTGTACCTTGTCAGCTCAGGGGTTTGAACTTGCAACCTTCCGGTTACCACTCTAACCACTAGGCTACCCTGCCGCCCGTATGTGAAATATTTTTCTTAACCAGAATGTAATTTTTTCAAATGATCCCTAACAAAGAAAGCAGTTACAACTTAATTCAGAATTTACGATCAACCCTGGATGAAAGGCAGCACATATTCAGTCTCAACTTGTCTAATTTTGTCACATATCTCTTGTCTCAACTCATCTCATCTCATATCCCTCTCTGCAGGCTGTGGTGCTTCGCAGGCTCCCACTCTTGGTCCCTCCCCTAGTCTACGCCCCTCCCTCCTCAACGTCCTGAGTTCCATCGAGCCAGGAATGGTCAACGCAGGCCATGACACCTCCCAGCCAGACTGTTTCACCTCCCTACTGTCCAGCCTCAACGAGCTGGGAGAGAGGCAACTGGTGTCTGTGGTGAACTGGGCTAAAGCCATGCCAGGTAAACCATTCTTCTTGTATTCTTCTGTTACCTAACCACAACATGTTACCAACCCTGTAACCTACTGTTACCTAACTACTACATGTTACTAACCCTGTATTCTACTGTTACCTAACCACTACATGGTACCAACCCTGTATCCTACTGTTACCTAACCACTACATGGTACCAACCCTCTAACCCTCTATCTTACTGTTACCTAACCACTACATGGTACCAACAATCTAACCCTCTATCTTACTGTTACCTAACCACTACATGGTACCAACCCTCTATCTTACTGTTACCTAGCCACTACATGTTACCAACCCTCTTTCTTACTGTTACCTAACCACTACATGTTACCAACCCTCTATCTTACTGTTACCTAACCACTACATGGTACCAACCCACTAACCCAGGTGTGATAGAGAGAGCTGGGGGACAGAGAGCTGGTCTGTGTATGACTGATACCAGTGCTGTAGCCTCGGTTCTAGTTTTCTATGTCCTTCCCACCAGAGGAGGCTCTACTCATCACGTATTTTATTCTCCCTGCACTGTGTGTTTCTAAGAGCTGCATGTAGAAGACCAGATGTCAGTGATCCAGTCTTCATGGCTGGGGTTGATGGTGTTCTCTCTGTGTAGGTTTCAGACAACTGCATGTAGAAGACCAGATGTCAGTGATCCAGTCTTCATGGCTGGGGTTGATGATGTTCTCTGTGTAGGTTTCAGACAACTGCATGTAGAAGACCAGATGTCAGTGATCCAGTCTTCATGGCTGGGGTTGATGATGTTCTCTGTGTAGGTTTCAGACAACTGCATGTAGAAGACCAGATGTCAGTGATCCAGTCTTCATGGCTGGGGTTGATGATGTTCTCTCTGTAGGTTTCAGACAGCTGCATGTAGAAGACCAGATGTCAGTGATCCAGTCTTCATGGCTGGGGTTGATGGTGTTCGCTCTGGGCTGGAGGTCTTACACTAACACAGACGCTGGAGAGCTCTACTTTGCTCCTGACCTCATCTTCAACGAGTCAGTACAACTATTGTCTTGCTGAATACAATATTGATAAATCTCTCTCTTTCTCTAGACAATAAATAAAAGGGAAATAAACAATCCTAAATTAAGAATAAACATTAAACTGAGCCTCTCTCTCAACTTCTGACCCCCCCCCTCTCTCGCTCTCTCAACTTCTGACCCTCTCTTTCTCTCAACTTCTGACCCTCTCTGCTCTCAACTGCCGACCCTCTCTCTCAACTGCCGTCCCTCTATCAACTCCTGACCCCCTCTCTCTCTCTCAACTTCTGACCCTCTCTCGCTCTCAAATTCTGGCCCTCTCTTTCTTTCAACTTCTGACCCCCCCCCTCCCTGTCTCTCTCAACTTCCGAGCCTCTCTCTCTCTCTCAACTTCTGATCCTCTCTCTCAACTTGACGCTCTCAAATTCTGACCCTCTCTCTCGCTCTCTCCCTCTCTCTCTGACCCTCTCTTTTTCTCACTTTCTCACCCTCTATCTCTCTCACCCTCTCTCACACCTTCTCACCCTCTCTCTCTTTCCCTCTCACCTTCTTACCTATCTGCCTCGCTCTCTCTCTGTCTGTCTCGCTCTACCTACCCCCCCGCACTCCAGTCAGAGGATGCGTGTGTCCAGTATGTATGAACATTGTGTCCGGTTCCGTCTGCTGTCCCAGAGGTTCTGTCTGCTCAGAGTCACCCAGGACGAGTTCCTCTGTATGAAGGCTCTGCTCCTCTTCAGCATCAGTAAGTCACATCACTGACACACTGACACCAAGTGACTGTATCATTATCTGGTTCAATATCTGCTTATTTATTTGTGTCTGTTAGTCCCTGTGGAGGGTCTGAGGAATCAGAAGTGTTTTGACGAGCTGAGGATCTCTTACATCAAGGAGCTGGATCGTCTGGCCAGCCACCATGGAGAAAAACACCACACGCAACGTCTGTTCCAGCTAACACAGCTACTGGACTTCCTACACCCGGTAAAATACACTAACCAATGCCTGTTCCAGCTAACACAGCTACTGAACTTCCTACACCCGGTAATATACACTAACCCTGACCTCTGACCCCTAACCAACGCCTGTTCCAGCTAACACTGAGACTGGACTACCTACACCCGGTAATATACACTAACCCTGACCTCTGACCCCTAACCCGTACACAACACATGTCCCAGCTAACACAGCTACTGAACTACCTACACCCGGTAATATAGATCTACTATCACTAACTTCTGACCCCTGACCTGATCAACCCCCCCTGCTTTGGTGGTATTGAAAGTTAACATCTCTCCCCCTGTTCGCTCTCTACCCACCCACCCTCTTTCTCTCCTTCTCTCTTTTTCTTTCTCTCAGATTGTAAGGAAGCTGCACCAGTTCACCTATGATCTGTTTATCCAGGCCCAGTCTCTGCCCACCAGAGTCAGCTATCCAGAGATGATCTCTGAGATTGTCAGCGTTCACGTGCCCAAGATTCTCACAGGCATGGTTCAGCCAATCCTCTTTCACAATGCACCTTGCTAGAGGGTCATCCCATTACAATTCATCCTAAAAGAGGGACAGACAATAACAAAACAATCTGCTAGACATTCAACCCAGGGTCCCCCATTGATTTTGTCAGTCTCTCTCACTCAGATATCATATGAACTCATAAGTCCTGGAAAAATGTGTAGAATTGTAGAAAATTGGCTTTAAAACAGCAAGATTTTCTCTCCACCCCATTGCAAAATGAGTAGAATAGCATGAAATGTGTTTTAAAACTGCAGCATTTTCTCTCTGCCTCATGGCAACATTTGTAGAATATCAGGAATATATGCTTTAAAACCACAACATTTTCTCTCCTCCCCATGGCCAAATGTGTAGAATATCAGGAATATATGCTTTAAAACCACAACATTTTCTCTCTGCCCCATGGCCAAATGTGTAGAATATCAGGAATATATGCTTTAAAACCACAACATTTTCTCTCTGCCCCATGTCAAAATGTGCAGAATTGCAGAAAATGTACTTAAAAACATTTATTTTTTTTTGCCGTCAAGAGGGGTACCAGTGAAATGTTTTACCCGCGAGGTGGGAGTAAACCTAACCCTGGTTCAATATATCACAAAACACCTTGGAGGTCAAAACTATAACTATAACCTTGTTAGACACCCAACCATTTACTGTACATAATTAGACACAAAGCCATCGATGACATCATATCAAGTCAGTTTTAGCATGCTAAGATGGCATCTCATGAGGGAGGTTTATGTAGACATCACATGCACAGTTTGAGCTACTCCAGGAAGTGATGTTGCAGGCTAGCTCAGTGCTGCCCCTCTCATTGAGTTTCTCAAGTTGAAATGATAGCCGACCGGGGTACTGCAGGCTGCCATAGCAACTCAATTATCCATATAACTTCTTTGTGTGATTTAAAAAAAAAAGTTGGTTCAAGGACATACATCTGTTGTAATAGAAGCAATTATCTGGAACATGATTGTCTTCTAATGTTTTTTTCTTTTTTTTCTTTGAATATTGACCTGAAGGTTGCTATTTACTATATGGCAACCATTTGCTTTAACAGGGGATCCTGCTTTCTGGAAAAAAACAGCCTGGCTTCAATGAGAGGTGGCAGTTGGTCTCCCCTGGGTCCCACACATACTCTTCATTTGCACTGCTAGTCACTAGCCTGGAATCCAAACTGAATATCATTCTGTATTGTTCACTATCCTTCACTTCACCGGCAGTCACCAGAATCTATGCCATTGATTACGTTGGATCCCCTGATCTCAAGCTGGGGTTTGATCCTGAATGTGCATCTCAGATTGTTGTTTTTCGCTTTTACTTTTCAGTTTACCATTATTTTCTCTTTCATAGTTTCAGCAAAATGTAGTAAGTAGTACATTACACAATATGTCAAAATAAGACATAATTCTTCTGAATTACACATCATTCATACTCTATAGACACAGACAAATAGGTGCCTATAGCTGTTCATTTGAATTACACATCATTCATACTCTATAGACACAGACAAAGAGGTGCCTATAGCTGTTCATTTGAATTACACATCATTCATACTCTATAGACACAGACAAATAGGTGCCTATAGCTGTTCATTTGAATTACACATCATTCATACTCTATAGACACAGACAAAGAGGTGCCTATAGCTTTTCATTTGAATTACACATCATTCATACTCTATAGACACAGACAAAGAGGTGCCTATAGCTGTTCATTTGAATTACACATCATTCATACTCTATAGACACAGACAAAGAGGTGCCTATAGCTTTTTTGAATTACATTTCATAATTGCCTATAGCTGTTCATTTGAATTACATCATTCATACTCTATAGACACAGACAAAGAGGTGCCTATAGCTGTTCATTTGAATTACACATCATTCATACTCTATAGACACAGACAAAGAGGTGCCTATAGCTGTTCATTTGAATTACACATCATTCATACTCTATAGACACAGACAAAGAGGTGCCTATAGCTTTTCATTTGAATTACACATCATTCATACTCTATAGACACAGACAAAGAGGTGCCTATAGCTTTTCATTTGAATTACACATCATTCATACTCTATAGACACAGACAAAGAGGTGCCTATAGCTGTTCATTTGAATTACACATCATTCATACTCTATAGACACAGACAAAGAGGTGCCTGTGTCCATAGGCTTTCCAGAGGGAATCATTGTGTCCAATCAGGTATACAGGGTGTGTCCAGAGGGAATCAGGCATTGTGTCCATTCAGGCATACAGGGTGTGTCCAGAGGGATTACACATCATTCAGAGGAATCACTCTATAGACACAGACAAAGAGGTGCCTATAGCTGTTCATTTGACCTTTGTATATAACACCATATCAAACACAAAGTATACATGACTTCTGTCAATATGGAATGGATTATATGTTGCATAGTGGTAGGCATACAGGGTGTGTCCAACAAATCAGGGTGTGTCCAGAGGGAATCAGGCTTCTGTTCCAGAGGGAATCAGGCATCTAAATCAGGCATAACAAATCAAAACAATCAGGCATATTCCAGAGGAATCAGGCATACAGGGTTCACTGGGGTCAGGCATACAGGGTGTGTCCAGAGGGAATCAGGCATACAGGGTGTGTCCAGAGGGAATCAGGCATTGTGTCCAGAGGGAATCAGGCATACAGGGTGTGTCCAGAGGGAATCAGGCATACAGGGTGTGTCCAGAGGGAATCAGGCATACAGGGTGTGTCCAGAGGTAATCAGGCATACAGGGTGTGTCCAGAGGGAATCAGGCATACAGGGTGTGTCCAGAGGGAATCAGGCAGGGGTGTGTCCAGAGGTAATCAGGCATACAGGGTGTGTCAGAGGGAATCAGGCATACAGGGTGTGTCCAGAGGGAATCAGGCATACAGGGTGTGTCCAGAGGGAATCAGGCATACAGGGTGTGTCCAGAGGGAATCAGGCATACAGGGTGTGTCCAGAGGGAATCAGGCATACAGGGTGTGTCCAGAGGGAATCAGGCATACAGGGTGTGTCCAGATCAGGCAGAGGGAATCAGGCATACAGGGTGTGTCCAGAGGGAATCAGGCATACAGGGTGTGTCCAGAGGGAATCAGGCATACAGGGTGTGTGTGTCCAGGGTGTGTCCAGGGAATCAGGCAGGGTACAGGCATACAGGGTGTGTCCAGAGGGAATCAGGCATACAGGGTGTGTCCAGTCCAGAGGGAATCAGGTATACAGGGTGTGTCCAGAGGGAATCAGGCATACAGGGTGTGTCCAGAGGGGCAATCAGGTCAGGCATACATACAGGGTGTGTCCAGAGGGAATCAGGCATACAGGGTGTGTCCAGAGGGAATCAGGGTGTGTCCAGAGGGAATCAGGCATACAGGGTGTGTCCAGAGGGAATCAGGCATACAGGGTGTGTCCAGAGGGAATCAGGCATACAGGGTGTGTCCAGAGGTAATCAGGCATACAGGGTGTGTCCAGAGGGAATCAGGCATACAGGGTGTGTCCAGAGGGAATCAGGCATACAGGGTGTGTCCAGAGGGAATCAGGCATACAGGGTGTGTCCAGAGGGAATCAGGCATACAGGGTGTGTCCAGAATAGAACCGTATAACTTCTAGAGCACTACAGGAAACGGCAGAGGGAGCACGCCCCTATCCACATCGACCGCAGTAGAGAAGGTGAAAAGCTTCAAGTTCCTCAGCGTACACATCACCGACGATCTGAAATGGTCCACCCACACAGACAGTGTGGTGAAGAAGGCTGCAACAGCACCTCTTCAACCTCAGGATGCTGAAGAAATTCAGCTTGGCCCCTAAGACACAAGCTTACAGATGCACAATTGAGAGCCTTAGAAGCTGTACCTTAGAAGCTGCTGCCCTATATACATAGACATGAAGTCACTGGCCACTTTAATAATGGTACACTAGTCACTTTAATATTGTTAACATAGTGATTTACTCATTTCATATGTATTTACTGTATTCTAGTTAATGCCACTTCGACATTGCTTGTCCTAATATTTATATATTTCTTAACTCCATTATTTTACTTTAAATTTGTGTGTATTGTGAATTGTTAGATATTATTGCACTATTGGAGCTAGGAACTCAAGCATTTCACTACACCCACAATAACATCTGCTAGATATGTGTACGTGACCAACACAATTTGATTAGATTTTGAGTCGGGCCCATAGGGCTCTGGCCAAATATCCTGCACTATTTAGGGTGCCAATTTCTGACTCAATCCCAGTCGTTTTCCATGAAAAGCCTATATTTCTCTTTCAGGTAAGGTGTTACTATCTATTGAAGTATTGAGCTTCACCAATACTTTATCCTGTCCGAGTTCACATTTCTACTTACCAAATAAATACCTTACCTCACTAATAAGTCAGTGGCCTGATTCTAAAAGGTATGTTCTATTCAGTGAGGTGATATGGTTAAATAAATACCTTACCTCACTAATAAGTCAGTGGCCTGATTCTAAAAGGTATGTTCTACTCAGTGAATACATTTCTATCTCATTCTGTCAACAACAACAAAAAATTACGAACGGGGCAGCAGGTAGCCTAGTGGTTAGAGGGGGGAGGCAGGTAGCCTAGTGGTTAGAGGGGGAGGCAGGTAGCCTAGTGGTTAGAGGGGGCAGCAGGTAGCCTAGTGGTTAGAGGGGGAGGCAGGTAGCCTAGTGGTTAGAGGGGGAGGGGGAGGCAGGTAGCCTAGTGGTTAGAGGGGGAGGCAGGTAGCCTAGTGGTTAGAGGGGGAGGCAGGTAGCCTAGTGGTTAGAGGGGGAGGCAGGTAGCCTAGTGGTTAGAGGGGGGAGGCAGGTAGCCTAGTGGTTAGAGTGGGGAGGCAGGTAGCCTAGTGGTTAGAGCGTTCGGGCCAGTGACCGAAAGGTTGCTACATCAATCCCTGAGCTGAGTAAAAATCTCAAAGTAAAAATCTGTTGTTCTCAACAAGTCAGTTAACCCACAGTTCCTAGTCCATTATTGTGAGTAAGAATTTGTTCATTTGTTCTTAACTGAATAAATAAACAAAAAAAATGTTGCATCCTGAACAGGCCCCAGTGATTGTCTGTTTCTGGGTCTTGTAGTTTTTACTTCGCAGCCAGATGAGAGCCCACAGCAACATAATTAACAACAGCTTGTCTGAGCAGAGCACTTCAGTGATCAACTACATCCATCTAGTGGACTGTAGTGTTACTGCAACAAGCAGCAAACGAAGACCAGCTGTCAATGCGACTGACAGTCTGCCACATTGATACCAACTGTATTAGTTCTACTTGCTGGAATCATCATGAAAATACATCAATCATCCCGTTGCTTATAATGAAACTGTATTTTCTGATCTCATAACTTTCTTCATGTATTATTCATGAACAACAACCTCTTGCCCTCAATGTTTTATGTTGAAATACTGTATAAGAATATGTTTTAGGGCCGGCTCAAGCCCTAGGCTCTATATTCCAATGTCCACACCTGGTACGACACTTAGTATGAAGCATTTCAATGGGCATGTACTCTAAGCTAGGTGGTACAGTAGTACGGAGATTGGAACAGGACCTAAATAGTCTCGTTCAAAACAGCCACTGTCTATAAATCTGTGTGTTTATCCCAAATGGCACCCTTTATAGTGCACTACTTACTCTAACCCTTACATAGTGCACTACTTTTGACCAGGCCTCTGGTCAAAGTAGTACACTATATCGTGAAAAGGGTGTAATTTCAGACTCACACTCCGACCAGTCTTAACCAGAACCAATGTCACATTGAATCACTCTGTTTCCTGTGGGTTTTAACAGTCCATTTACTCTCTCTGGTTGTATGAAAAATGACAAACATTCTTCTTTCTGTTAGTGAAATGTTTTAGTACATCTCTCCACCGAGAGGAGTGACATGACTCCGACTGAAAGCCACTAGTCTATTTTAGTTCATTGGATTGGATGTCCAAAAGACCCCCACTGTAAAAAGCACAACTCTGTCAGAGTAACATCCTGCACTACGGCCATACGGCCATGTTAAGTACACACACACACACACACACACACACACACACACACACACACACACACACACACACACACACACACACACACACACACACACACACACACACACACACACACACACACACACACACACACACACACACACACACACACACACACACACACACACACACACACACACACACACACACACACACACACACACACACACACACACACACACACACACACACACACACACACAGTTCGTGCTCCAAACAACACTCAACAACTATTTGTCTCCTCATAAATGACGCAGAACTAAGAGTGATCGAGTGCTGAAATATCACTTATCTCTAACTATATTCTTTGCAACATTGCCCTTGTGGTTTGACTTTAAAAGGACTGGCATCTCGTACAGTTGAAATGATCAAAAATAGATGTGTTGACGTCGACAGTTAAACTTTTAGTTGTGATTCCATTTGATTTGTGTGTGTGTGTGTGTGTGTGTGTGTGTGTGTGTGTGTGTGTGTGTGTGTGTGTGTGTGTGTGTGTGTGTGTGTGTGTGTGTGTGTGTGTGTGTGTGTGTGTGTGTGTGTGTGTGTGTGTGTGTGTGTGTGTGTGTGTGTGGTCGGTCTCCCAGCCATTTGTACATCAATATTACATTGCCACTGTAGTGGGGGTACTGGAGAGTAGAGACAAACATCATAATCACAAATAACTCTAGTTTTTTACATTCCTATTGGATGTATATTTATATACATATGAACACTTAAAACCCAATGCTCACCAGAGTAGAACATGCAGTAGAAACAGAATCAATGTCCAAGGAGTCGTTCTGACTGGTTATACACTATATGACCAAAAGTATGTGGACACCTGCTCGTCGAACATCTCATTCCAAAATCATGGGTATTACAGTAATATGGAGTTGGTCCCCCCTTTGCCGTTACAACAGCCTCCACTCTTCTGGGAAGGCTTTCCTCTAGATGTTGGAACATTGTTGCTATAACAGCCTCCACTCTTCTGGGAAGGCTTTCCTCTAGATGTTGGAACATTGCTGCTATAACAGCCTCCACTCTTCTGGGAAGGCTTTCCTCTAGATGTTGGAACATTGCTGCTATAACAGCCTCCACTCTTCTGGGAAGGCTTTCCTCTAGATGTTGGAACATTGCTGCTATAACAGCCTCCACTCTTCTGGGAAGGCTTTTCACTAGATGTTGGAACATTGCTGCTATAACAGCCTCCACTCTTCTGGGAAGGCTTTTCACTAGATGTTGGAACATTGCTGCTATAACAGCCTCCACTCTTCTGGGAAGGCTTTCCTCTAGATGTTGGAACATTGCTGCTATAACAGCCTCCACTCTTCTGGGAAGGCTTTCCACTAGATGTTGGAACATTGCTGCTATAACAGCCTCCACTCTTCTGGGAAGGCTTTCCTCTAGATGTTGGAACATTGCTGCTATAACAGCCTCAACTCTTCTGGGAAGGCTTTCCTCTAGATGTTGGAACATTGCTGCTATAACAGCCTCCACTCTTCTGGGAAGGCTTTTCACTAGATGTTGGAACATTGCTGCGGGGACTTGCTTCCATTCAGACACAAGACCATTTGTGAGGTCGGGCACTGATGCTGGGCGATTAGGCCTGGCTCGCAGTCGGCATTCCAATTTTTCCCAAAGGTGTTAGATGGAGTTGAGGTCACGGCTCTGTGCAGGCCAGTCAAGTTCTTCCACAGCGTTTTCGACAAAGCATTTCTGTATGGACCTCACCTTTGTAAAAGGGGGCATTGTCATGCTGAAACAGGAAAGTGCCTTCCCCTGTTGCCACAGAGTTGGAGGCACAGAATTGTATAGAATGGCATTGTATTCCATAGCGCTAAGATTTCCCTTCAGTGGAACTAAAGAGCCTAGCCCTAACCATGAAAAACAGCCCCAGACCATTATTCCTCATCCACCAAACTTTACAGTTGACACTATGCATAGGGGCATGTATCGTTCTCCTGGTATCCGCTAAACCCAGATTCTTCCATCAGACTGCCAGATGGTGTTGTGTTTCCACTGCTCCAGTCCAATGGCAGCGAGCTTTACACCACTGCAGCCGAGGCTTGGCATTGCACATGGTGATCTTAGGCTTGTGTGCAGCTCTTCGGCCATTGAAACCCATTTCACGAAGCTCCCAACGAACAGTTCCTGTGCTGACGCTGCTTCCAGAGGCAGTTTGGAACTCGGAGGTGAGTGTTGTTGATTTTTACGCGCTTCAGCACTCGGCGGTCCCGCTCTGCGAGCTTGTGTGGCCTACCACTTCGCGGCTGAGCTGCTGTTCCTCCTAGACGTTTCCACTTCACAATAAAAGCACTGACAGTTGACTGGGGCAGCTCTAGCAGGGCAGGAATTGACTTGTTGGAAACTGACTTGTTTGGAAGGTGGCATCCTATAATGGTGCCACATTGAAAGTCACTGAGCTTTTCAGTACAGGCCATTCTACTGTCAACCTTTGTCTATGGAGATTGCATGGCTGTGTGCTCTATTTTATACACCTGTCAGCAACGGGTGTGGCTGAAAGAGCCATTTGAATGGTATGTTAGTGGAAGAACTGTTCGTCGGAAGCTTCATTAAATGGGTTTCTATGTCCGAGCTGCCACACATAAGCCTAAAATCACCAATGCCTTGCATCGTCTGGAGTGGGGTAAAGCTCGGCGCCATTGGACTCTCTGGAGTGATGAATCACGCTTCACCATCTAGCAGTCTGACAAACTAATCTGGGTTTGGCGGATGCCAGGAGAACACTACCTACCCCAACTGTAAAGTTTGGTGAAGGAGGAGTAATGGTCTGGGGCTGTTTTTCATGGCTCGGGCTAGGACCCTTAGTTCCAGTGAAGGGAAATCTTAACCCTACAGCATACAAGTACCCTCAAAGCTCATCACTAAGCTAAACACCCCCTTCTGCAACTGGATCCTGGACTTCCTGACGGCCGTCCCCAGGTGGTAAGGGTAGATAACAACACATCTGCCACGTGTTCCTCAACACTGGGGCCCCTTATGGGTGCGTGCTCAGTCCCCTCCTGTACTCCCTGTTCACTCATGACTGCATGGCAGACGCAACTCCAACATCATCATTAAGATTGCTGCCGACACAACAGTGGTAGGTCTGATCACCGACGATGATGAGACAGCCTATAGGGAGGAGGTCAGAGACCTCGGCAATGTGGTGCCAGGATAACAACCTCTCCCTCAATGTGATCAAGACAAAGGAGATGATTGTGGACTATAGGAAAAGGAGGTCCGAGCACGCCTCCATTCTCATCGACGGGGCTGCAGTGGAGCAGGTTGAGAGCTTCAAGTTCCTTGATGTCCACATCACCAACAAACTATCATGGTCCAAACACACCAAGACAGTCGTGAAGAGGGCACAACAAAGCCTATTCCCCCTCAGGAGACTGAAAAGATTTTGCATGTGTCCTCAGATCCTCAAAAAGTTCTACAAAAAGTTCTACAGCTGCACCATCGAGAGCATCCTGGTTGCATCACTAGCTGGTATGGCAATTGTTCGGCCTCCGACCGCAAGGCACTACAGAGGATAGTGCGTACGGCCCAGTACATCACTGGGGTTAAGCTTCCTGCCATCCAGGACCTCTATACCAGGCGGTGTCAGAGGAAGGCCCTAAAAATACTCCAACCACCCTAGTCATAGACTGTTCTCTCTTCTACCGCACGGCAAGTGGTACCCGAGCGCGAAGTCTAGGTCCCAGAGGCTTCTTAACAGCTTCTAACCCCAAGCCACAAGACTCATAAGACTCTGAACAGCTAATCAAATGGCTACCCAGACTATTGACGCACCCCCTCCACCCCCTCTGTTACGCTGCTGATCCTCTCTGTTAATTATCTATGCATAGTCACTTTAACTCTACATACATGTACATATTACTTCAATTACCTCGACTAACCGGTGCCCCCGCACATTGACTCTGTACCTGTACCCCCTGTATATAGCCTCCTCAAATTGACTCTGTACCGGTACCCCCTGTATATAGCCTCCTTACATTGACTCTGTACCGGTACCCCCTGTATATAGCCTTCACATTTACTCTGTACCGGTACCCCGCTGTATATAGCCTCCACATTGACTCTGTACCGGTACCCCCTGTATATAGCCTCCACATTGACTCTGTACCGGTACCCCCCTGTATATAGCCTCCACATTGACTCTGTACCGGTACCCCTCACATTGACTCTGTATAGCCTCCACATTGATTCTGTACATTGACTCTGTACCTGTACCCCGTGTATATAGCCTCCACATTGATTCTGTACCGGTACACCCTCACATTGACTCTGTACCTGTACCCCGTGTACATCGCTACTGTTATTTTACTGCTGTTCTTTATTATTTGTTATTTCAATGTTTTAGTTATCTATTTTTATTTAACACTTACTTTTCTTAAAACTGCACTGTTGGTTAAGGGCTTGTAAGTAAGTATTTCACTGTAAGGTCTACCTACGCCCGTTGTGTTTGGGTCGTGTGACAAATAAGATTTGATTTGACATTCTAGACGATTCTGTGGCCCTTTCCTGTTTCAGTATGACAATGCACAAAGAAAGGTTCATAAAGAAATGGTTTGCTGAGATGGGTGTGGAAGAACTTGACTGGCCTGCACAGAGCCATGACCTCAACTCCATCTAACACCTTTGGGATGAATTGGAACACCGATTGTGAGCCAGGTCTAACCACCCAACATCAGGGCCCGACCTCACTAATGCTCTTGTGGCTGAATGGAAGCAAGTCCCCGCAGCAATGTTCCAACATCTAGTGAAAAGCCTTCCCAGAAGAGTAGAAGCTGCTCTAGCAGCAAAGGGGGGACCAACTTCATATTCATGCACACGACTTTGGTTTGAGATGTTCGACGAGCAGGTGTCCACATACTTTTGGTCATGTAGTGTACTTTTATATACTGCTCTGGAAATAATTAATCGACCACTGCAAAATTATAAGTTTCCCTGGTTTGACTATTTATAGGTATCTGGTTGGGTAAAATGAACATTTTTGATTCATTCTATAAACTACTGACAACATTTTTCCCAAATTCCAAATAAAAATGTTGTCATTTAAAGCATTTATTTGCGGAAAATGACAACTGGTCAAAATACAAAAAAAAGATACAGTGTTGTCAGAACTCAAATAACGAAAAGAAAACAAGTTCATATTCCTTTTTAAACAACACAATACTAATGTTTTAACTTAGGAAGAGTTCAGAAATCAATATTTGGTGGAATAACCCTGATTTACAATCCCAGCTTTCATGCGTCATGGCCTGCTCTCCACCAGTCTTTCACATTGATGTTGGGTGACTTTATTAGGGGTTCGGAGAATAATCTCACTAGACAATGTGGTCAACACTTAGAGCACTTCACTTGGGGCCAAAAAATGACAATTATAAACCAGAGCAGCAGCACATAAAACAATAATGAGATTAACATCCACCCTCCGGATAACACAATATATTGTGCGTCCAAAACAGCACCCTATTCCCTATAAAGTGCACCAATGGGCCCTGGTCGAAAGTAGTGCACTTTATAGTGAATAGGGTGCCATTTGGGACGCTGTTCTTGGTTTACTGTGAGCAGAAAGCAATCAGCCAGTTGTAGAGGTGTAACCCTACACTATGACCAGGGCTCACAGGGCTGTGGAATGGTAATAAACAGGAGACTATTGGGACTATTACCAAAACCCAGTCCATTAACAACCAATTAACAGACTATTACTATTTCACCAGACAGCCCCTCTCATCTCACTGTGGGTTTAAAGGAAGATATCCCAGGAGAGAGAAAGAGAGAGAGAGAGTGTGTGCCGTTTAAAGGAGTGTTTGAACATGATCTGCTTTTAGCTGCATCATAAAGAGGCTTGTGAAATGGTCTGGATGGAGGGAAGAGGAGGAAGAGAGAGGGAAGGGAGAAAAGGAAAGGACTGAAAGATGGGCAGACGTTGTAGAGAGTTGGGAAAACGGGAGGAAGAGGAGAGGAGGAGGTGAGAGGGGAGAGAGTACTGGGGAGATGGTCTGGAGAAGTGGAGAGGAAAGGGTATAGGGAGGAGGAGGTGGAGAGGAAAGGGAATAGGGAGGAGTAGGTGGAGAGGAAAGGGAATAGGGAGGAGAAAGTGGAGAAGAAAGGGAATAGGGAGAAGGAGGTGGAGAGGAAAGGGAATAGGGAGGAGGAGGTGGAGAACAAAGGGAATAGGGAGGAGAAAGTGGAGAAGAAAGGGAATAGGGAGGAGGAGAAGGTGGAGAGGAAAGGGAATAGGGAGGAGGAGGTGGAGAGGAAAGGGAATAGGGAGGAGGATAAGGTGGAGAGGAGAAAGGGAATAGGGGAGGAGGGAGGTGGAGAGGAAAGGGAATAGGGGAGGAAAGGTGGAGAGAGGGAATAGGGAGGAAGGGAATAGGGAGGAGGAGAAGGTGGAGAGGAAAGGGAATAGGGAGGAGGAGAAGGTGGAGAGGAAAGGGAATAGGGAGGAGGAGAAGGTGGAGAAGAAAGGGAATAGGGAGAAGAAGGTGGAGAGGAAAGGGAATAGGGAGGAGATGGTGGAGAGGAAAGGGAATAGGGAGGAGGAGGTGGAGAGGAAAGGGATTAGGGAGGATGAGAAGGTGGAGAGGAAAGGGAATAGGGAGGAGGAGAAGGTGGAGAGGAAAGGGAATAGGGAGGAGGAGAAGGTGGAGAGGAAAGGGAATAGGGAGGAGGAGAGAGAGGTGGAGGAGGAAAGGGAATATGGAGGAGGAGGTGGGGAGGAGGAGAAGGTGGAAGGAATGGGAGGAGAGGTGGAGAGAAAGGGAATAGGGAGGAGGAGAAGGTGGAATAGGGAGGAGGATAAGGTGGAGAGGAAAAGGGAATGGGGAGGAGGAGAAGGTGGAGAGAAAAGGGAATAGGGAGGAGGAAAAGGTGGAGAGGAAAGGGAATACGGAGGAGGAGGTGGAGAGGAAAGGGATTAGGGAGGAGGAGAAGGTGGAGAGGAAAGGGAATAGGGAGGAGGAGAAGGTGGAGAGGAAAGGGAATAGGGAGGAGGAGAAGGTGGAGAGGAAAGGGAATAGGGAGGAGGAGAAGGTGGAGAAAGGAAGGGAATGGGAGGAGGAGAAGGTGGAGATGAAAGGGAATAGGGAGGAGGAGAAAAAGAGGAAAGGGAATAGGGAGGAGGGTGGAGAAAAGGTGGAGAGGAGGTGGAGAGGGAATAGGGAGGAGAAGGTGGAGAGGAATGGAATAGGGAGGAGGAGGAAGGTGGAGAGGAAAGGGAATAGGGAGGAGGAGGAAAGAAGGTGGAGAGAAAAGGGAATAGGGAGGAGGAAAAAGGTGGAGAGGGAAGGGAATAGGGAGGAGGAGAAGTGGAGAGGAAAGGGATTAGGGAGGAGGAGAAGGTGTAGAGGAAAGGGAATAGGGAGGAGGAGAAGGTGGAGAGGAAAGGGAATAGGGAGGAGGAGGAGAAGGTGGAGAGGAAAGGAAAGGAGGAATGGAGGGAGGAATAGGGAGAGGAGGTGGAGAGGAAAGGGAATAGGGAGGAGGAAAAGGTGGAGAGGAAAGGGAATAAAGGGAGGGAGGAGGAGAAGGTGGAGAGGAAATGGAATGGAGGGGGGAGGAGAAGGTGGAGAAGAAAGGAGGAGGAGAGGTGGAGAGGGGAAAGGGAATGGAGGGAGGAGGAGAAGGTGGAGAAGAAATGGAATAGGGAGGAGGAGGAGGTGGAGAGGAAAGGGATTAGGGGAGGGGGAGGAGAAGGTGGAGAGGAAAGGGAATAGGGAGGAGGAGAGGAGGAAAAGGTGGAATAGGAGGAGGAGGTGGAGGAAGGGATGGAGGAGGAGAAGGTGTAGAGGAAAGGAATAGGGAGGAGGAGAAGGTGGAGAGGAAAGGGAATAGGGAGGAGGAGAAGGTGGAGAGGAAAGGGAATAGGGAGGAGGAGAAGGTGGAGAGAAAAGGGAATAGGGAGGAGGAAAAGGTGGAGAGGAAAGGGAATACGGAGGAGGAGGTGGAGAGGAAAGGGATTAGGGAGGAGGAGAAGGTGTAGAGGAAAGGGAATAGGGAGGAGGAGAAGGTGGAGAGGAAAGGGAATAGGGAGGAGGAGAAGGTGGAGAGGAAAGGGAATAGGGAGGAGGAGAAGGTGGAGAGGAAAGGGAATGGGGAGGAGGAGAAGGTGGAGATGAAATGGAATAGGGGGGAGGAGAAGGTGGAGAGGAAAGGGAATGGGGAGGAGGAGAAGGTGGAGAAGAAATGGAATAAGGAGGAGGAGATGGTGGAGAGGAAAGGGGAATAGGGAGGGAGGAGAATGTGGAGAAGAAAGGGAACCGGGAGGAGGAAAAGGTGGAGAGGAAAGGGAATAGGGAGGAGGAGAAGGTGGAGAGAAAAGGGAATAGGGAGGAGGAAAAGGTGGAGAGGAAAGGGAATACGGAGGAGGAGGTGGAGAGGAAAGGGATTAGGGAGGAGGAGAAGGTGTAGAGGAAAGGGAATAGGGAGGAGGAGAAGGTGGAGAGGAAAGGGAATAGGGAGGAGGAGAAGGTGGAGAGGAAAGGGAATAGGGAGGAGGAGAAGGTGGAGAGGAAAGGGAATGGGGAGGAGGAGAAGGTGGAGATGAAATGGAATAGGTGGGAGGAGAAGGTGGAGAGGAAAGGGAATGGGGAGGAGGAGAAGGTGGAGAAGAAATGGAATAAGGAGGAGGAGATGGTGGAGAGGAAAGGGAATAGGGAGGAGGAGAATGTGGAGAAGAAAGGGAATAGGGAGGAGGAAAAGGTGGAGAGGAAAGGGAATAGGGAGGAGGAGGTGGAGAGGAAAGGGAATAGGGAGAGGAGGAGAAGGTGGAGAGAAAGGGAATAGGGAGGAGGATAAGGTGGAGAGGAAAGGGAATATGGAGGAGGAGAAGGTGGAGAGAGACGGGAATAGGGAGGAGAAGGTGGAGAGGAATTGGAATAGGGAGGAGGAGGTGGAGAGGAAAGGGAATAGGGAGGAGGAGGTGGAGAGGAAAGGGATTAGGGAGGAGGAGAAGGTAGAGAGGAAAGGGAATAGGGAGGAGGAGAAGGTGGAGAGGAAAGGGAATATGGAGGAGGAGAAGGTGGAGAGGAAAGGGAATAGGGAGGAGGAGAGTGGAGAGGAAAGGGATTAGGGAGGAGGAGAAGGTAGAGAGGAAAGGGAATATGGAGGAGGAGAAGGTGGAGAGGAAAGGGAATAGGGAGGAGGATAAGGTGGAGAGGAAAGGGAATAAGGAGGAGGAAAAGGTGGAGAGGAAAGGGAATACGGAGGAGGAGGTGGAGAGGAAAGGGATTAGGGAGGAGGAGAAGGTGGAGAGGAAAGGGAATGGGGAGGAGGAGAAGGTGGAGATGAAATGGAATGGAAGGAAAGGTGGAAGGAAAGGGAGGAGGAGAAGGTGGAGAGAAAGGGAATAGGAGGAGGAGAAGGTGGAGAGGAAAGGGAATAGGGGAGGAGGAGAAGGTGGAGGAGGAAATGGAGGAAAGGGAATGGGAGGAGGAATAGGTGGAGAGGAAAGGGAATGGGGAGGAGGAGAGGAAAGGGATTAGGAGAAGGAAATGGAATAAGGAATAGGAGGAGATGGTGGAGAGGAAAGGGAATAGGGAGGAGGAGAAGGTGGAGAGGAAAGGGAATAGGGAGGAGGAGAAGGTGGAGAGAAAAGGAATAGGGAGGAGGAAAAGGTGGAGAGGAAAGGGAATACGGAGGAGGAGGTGGAGAGGAAAGGGATTAGGGAGGAGGAGAAGGTGTAGAGGAAAGGGAATAGGGAGGAGGAGAAGGTGGAGAGGAAAGGGAATAGGGAGGAGGAGAAGGTGGAGAGGAAAGGAATAGGGAGGAGGAGAAGGTGGAGAGGAAAGGGAATGGGGAGGAGGAGAAGGTGGAGATGAAATGGAATAGGGGAGGAGAAGGTGGAGAGGAAAGGGAATGGGGAGGAGGAGAAGGTGGAGAAGAAATGGAATAAGGAGGAGGAGAGGTGGAGAGGAAAGGGAATAGGGAGGAGGAGAATGGGAGAAGAAAGGGAATAGAGGAGGAAAAGGTGGAGAGGAAGGGAATAGGGAGGAGGAGGTGGAGAGGAAAGGGAATAGGGAGGAGGAGAAGGTGGAGAGGAAAGGGAATAGGGAGGAGGAGAAGGTGGAGAGGAAAGGGAATAGGGAGGAGGAGGTGGAGAGGAAAGGGATTAGGGAGGAGGAGAAGGTGTAGAGGAAAGGGAATAGGGAGGAGGAGAAGGTGGAGAGGAAAGGGAATAGGGAGGAGGAGAAGGTGGAGAGGAAAGGGAATAGGGAGGAGGAGAAGGTGGAGAGGAAAGGGAATGGGGAGGAGGAGAAGGTGGAGATGAAATGGAATAGGGGGAGGAGAAGGTGGAGAGGAAAGGGAATGGGGAGGAGGAGAAGGTGGAGAAGAAATGGAATAAGGAGGCGGAGATGGTGGAGAGGAAAGGGAATGGGGAGGAGGAGAATGTGGAGAAGAAAGGGAATAGGGAGGAGGAAAAGGTGGAGAGGAAAGGGAATAGGGAGGAGGAGGTGGAGAGGAAAGGGAATAGGGAGGAGGAGAAGGTGGAGAGGAAAGGGAATAGGGAGGAGGAGAAGGTGGAGAGGAAAGGGAATAGGGAGGAGGATAAGGTGGAGAGGAAAGGGAATATGGAGGAGGAGAAGGTGGAGAAGACGGGAATAGGGAGGAGAAGGTGGAGAGGAATTGGAATAGGGAGGAGGAGGTGGAGAGGAAAGGGAATAGGGAGGAGGAGGTGGAGAGGAAAGGGATTAGGGAGGAGGAGAAGGTAGAGAGGAAAGGGAATAGGGAGGAGGAGAAGGTGGAGAGGAAAGGGAATATGGAGGAGGAGAAGGTGGAGAGGAAAGGGAATAGGGAGGAGGAGGTGGAGAGGAAAGGGAATAGGGAGGAGGAGGTGGAGAGGAAAGGGATTAGGGAGGAGGAGAAGGTAGAGAGGAAAGGGAATATGGAGGAGGAGAAGGTGGAGAGGAAAGGGAATAGGGAGGAGGATAAGGTGGAGAGGAAAGGGAATAGGGAGGAGGAGAAGGTGGAGAGGAAAGGGAATAGGGAGGAGGAAAAGGTGGAGAGGAAAGGGAATATGGAGGAGGAGGTGGATAGGAAAGGGATTAGGGAGGAGGAGAAGGTGTAGAGGAAAGGGAATAGGGAGGAGGAGAAGGTGGAGAGGAAAGGGAATAGGGAGGAGGAGAAGGTGGAGAGGAAAGGGAATAGGGAGGAGGAGAAGGTGGAGAGGAAAGGGAATGGGGAGGAGGAGAAGGTGGAGATGAAATGGAATAGGGGGGAGGAGAAGGTGGAGAGGAAAGGGAATGGGGAGGAGGAGAAGGTGGAGAAGAAATGGAATAAGGAGGAGAAGATGGTGGAGAGGAAAGGGAATAGGGAGGAGGAGAAGGTGGAGAAGAAAGGGAATAGGGAGAAGGAAAAGGTGGAGAGGAAAGGGAATAGGGAGGAGGAGGTGGAGAGGAAAGGGATTAGGAAGGAGGAGACGGTGGAGAGGAAAGGGAATAGGGAGGAGGAAAAGGTGGAGAGGAAAGGGAATAGGGAGGAGGAGAAGGTGGAGAGGACATTGAATAGGGAGGAGGTGGACAGGAAAGGGAATAGGGAGGAGGAGAAGGTGGAGAGGAAAGGGAATGGGGAGGAGAAGGTGGAGAAGAAATGAAATAGGGGGAGGAGAAGGTGGAGAGGAAAGGGAATAGGGAGGAGGAGAAGGTGGAGAGGAAAGGGAATAGCGAGGAGGGGAAGGTGGAGAGGAAAGGGAATAGGGAGGAGGAGAAGGTGGAGAGGAAAGGGAATAGGGAGAAGGAGAAGGTGGAGGGGAAAGGGAATAAGGAGGATGAGATGGTGGAGAGGAAAGGGAATAGGGAGGAGGAGAAGGTGGAGAAGAAAGGGAATAGGGAGGAGGAAAAGGTGGAGAGGAAAGGGAATAGGGAGGAGGAGGTGGAGAGGAAAGGGATTAGGAAGGAGGAGACGGTGGAGAGGAAAGGGAATAGGGAGGAGGACAAGAAATGGAATAAGGAGGAGGAGATGGTGGAGAGGAAAGGGAATAGGGAGGAGGAAAAGGTGGAGAGGAAAGGGAATAGGGAGGAGGAGGTGGAGAGGAAAGGGATTAGGAAGGAGGAGACGGTGGAGAGGAAAGGGAATAGGGAGGAGGAGAAGGTGGAGAGGAAAGGGAATAGGGAGGAGGAAAAGGTGGAGAGTAAAGGGAATAGGGAGGATGAGAAGGTGGAGAGGAAAGTGAATAGGGAGGAGGTGGACAGGAAAGGGAATAGGGAGGAGGAGAAGGTGGAGAGGAAAGGGAATGGGGAGGAGAAGGTGGAGAAGAAATGAAATAGTGGGGAGGAGAAGGTGGAGAGGAAATGGAATAGGGAGGAGGAGAAGGTGGAGAGGAAAGGGAATGGGGAGGAGGAGAAAGTGGAGAAGAAATGGAATAGGGGGAGGAGAAGGTGGAGAGGAAAGGGAATAGGGAGGAGGAGAAGGTGGAGTTGAAAGGGAATAGGGAGGAGGGGAAGGTGGAGAGGAAAGGGAATAGGGAGGAGGAGAAGGTGGAGATGAAATGGAATAGGGGGGAGGAGAAGGTGGAGAGGAAAGGGAATGGGGAGGAGGAGAAGGTGGAGAAGAAATGGAATAAGGAGGAGGAGATGGTGGAGAGGAAAGGGATTAGGGAGGAGGAGAAGGTAGAGAGGAAAGGGAATAGGGAGGAGGAGAAGGTGGAGAGGAAAGGGAATAGGGAGGAGGAGGTGGAGAGGAAAGGGAATAGGGAGGAGGAGGTGGAGAGGAAAGGGATTAGGGAGGAGGAGAAGGTGGAGAGGAAAGGGAATAGGAGGAGGAGAAGGTGGAGAGGAAAGGGAATAGGGAGGAGGAGGAGGAGAGGAAAGGGATTAGGGAGGAGGAGAAGGTAGAGAGGAAAGGGAATATGGAGGAAGAGAAGGTGGAGAGGAAAGGGAATAGGGATGAGGATAAGGTGGAGAGGAAAGGGAATAGGGAGGAGGAGAAGGTGGAGAGGAAAGGGAATAGGGAGGAGGAAAAGGTGGAGAGGAAAGGGAATACGGAGGAGGAGGTGGATAGGAAAGGGATTAGGGAGGAGGAGAAGGTGGAGAGGAAAGGGAATAGGGAGGAGGAGAAGGTGGAGAGGAAAGGAATAGGGAGGAGGAGAAGGTGGAGAGGAAAGGGAATGGGGAGGAGGAGAAGGTGGAGATGAAATGGAATAGGGGGAGGAGAAGGTGGAGAGGAAAGGGAATGGGAAGGAGGAGAAAGGTGGAGAAGAAATGGAATAAGGAGGAGAAGATGGTGGAGAGGAAAGGAATAGGGAGGAGGAGAAGGTGGAGAAGAAAGGGAATAGGGAGAAGGAAAAGGTGGAGAGGAAAGGGAATAGGAGGAGGAGGTGGAGAGGAAAGGGATTAGGAAGGAGGAGACGGTGGAGAGGAAAGGAATAGGGAGGAGGAGGAAAGGTGGAGAGGAAAGGGAATAGGGGAGGAGAAGGTGGAGAGGACATTGAATAGGGAGGAGGTGGACAGGAAAGGGAATAGGGAGGAGGAGAAGGTGGAGAGGAAAGGGAATGGGGAGGAGAAGGTGGAGAAGAAATGAAATAGGGGAGGAGAAGGTGGAGAGAAAGGGAATAGGGAGGAGGAGATGGTGGAGAGGAAAGGGAATAGCGAGGAGGGGAAGGTGGAGAGGAAAGGGAATAGGGAGGAGGAGAAGGTGGAGAGGAAAGGGAATAGGGAGAAGGAGAAGGTGGAGGGAAAGGGAATAAGGAGGATGAGATGGTGGAGAGGAAAGGGAATAGGGAGGAGGAGAAGGTGGAGAAGAAAGAGGAATAGGGTGGAGAGGAAAGGAAAAGGTGGAGAGGAAAGGGAATAGGGAATAGGGAGGAGGAGTGGAGAGGAAAGGGATTAGGAAGGAGGAGGAGGTGGAGAGGAAAGGGAATAGGGAGGAGGAGAAGGTGGAGAGGAAAGGGAATAGGGAGGATGAGAAGGTGGAGAGGAAAGTGAATAGGGAGGAGGTGGACAGGAAAGGGAATAGGGAGGAGGAGAAGGTGGAGAGGAAAGGGAATGGGGAGGAGAAGGTGGAGAAGAAATGAAATAGTGGGGAGGAGAAGGTGGAGAGGAAATGGAATAGGGAGGAGGAGAAGGTGGAGAGGAAAGGGAATGGGGAGGAGGAGAAAGTGGAGAAGAAATGGAATAGGGGGAGGAGAAGGTGGAGAGGAAAGGGAATAGGGAGGAGGAGAAGGTGGAGTTGAAAGGGAATAGGGAGGAGGGGAAGGTGGAGAGGAAAGGGAATAGGGAGGAGGAGAAGGTGGAGAGGAAAGGGAATAGGGAGGAGGAAAAGGTGGAGAGGAAAGGGAATAGGGAGGAGGAGAAGGTGGAGAGGAAAGGGATTAGGGAGGATTACATGGAGATTAGGGTTGGGAAGTAACTGATTACATATAATCTGATTTAAAAAAAACTGTAGTCAGTTATGTTGCAGTAAAAAATATTGTAATAAGATCACAGATACTTTTCAAAAACGACATGATTATTTCTTGGATTACTTTTAAATTCAAAAAGGACTTTTGCGAGAAAAAAAAAGGTTCAAATTTAGATTTGTTCCACCTTAGCAAATCTGACGACAAGTCAGAGACCTCTACCGTGACACACCAAATGATGACCACCAATCAGAGACCACTATCGTGACACACCAAATGATGACCACCAATCAGAGACCACTATCGTGACACACCACATCGAATAGATATTTGAAAAACACCTTGAGGATTGATTATAAACAACGTTTGCCATGTTTCTGTCGATATTATGGAGCTAATTTGGAATATTTTTCGGTGTTTTCGTGACTGCAATTTCCGGGCGATTTCTCAGCCAAACGTGAAGAACAAACGGAGCTATTTCGCCTACAAAAATTATATTTTTGGAAAAAAGGAACATTGGCTATCTAACTGGGAGTCTCGTGAGTGAAAACATCCGAAGCTCATCAAAGGTAAACGATTTAATTTGATTGCTTTTCTGATTTCCGTGACCAAGTTACCTGCTGCTAGCTGGACAAAATGCTATGCTAGGCTATCGATAAATTTACACAAATGCTTGTCTAGCTTTGGCTGTAAAGCATATTTTGAAAATCTGAGATGACAGGGTGATTAACAAAAGGCTAAGCTGTGTCTCAATATATTTCACTTGTGATTTTCATGAATAGAAATATTTTCTAGGAATATTTATGTCTGTTGCGTTATGCTAATTGGTGTCAGTTGATGATTACGCTCCCGCACCCGGGATGGGGAGTTACTAGAGGTTAAATAACTGCATTACATCTTAATCATAACCACATCGTTATCCTGGAGAAAGAGAGATGGAGAGAGAGTCAGAGAGAGAGGGAGAAAGGAGAGAGAAAGGGATTTACAAAGATTAGAGAGGGAATGGAGGAGAGCAAAAGGGAGAGAGAAAGAGAGATGGAATGGAGGGAGAGAGAGAACTGCAGTTGTATCAGATTTCCTCCACTGGGTGTAGATGTGGCCTTAGATTTCTCTCTGGGCTGCTAATTAACGTGTGTGTGTGTGTGTGTGTGTGTGTGTGTGTGTGTGTGTGTGTGTGTGTGTGTGTGTGTGTGTGTGCCTGAGCAGAGGCAAAGAACCAATGAACTTCAATTTTAATTTCCCACAGCACCAGATATTACATCCCGCACCCCTTCTCCCTCTCAATTAATCTATCTATCTATCTATCTATCTATCTATCTATCTATCTATCTATCTATCTATCTATCTATCTATCTATCTATCTATCTGTCTATCTGTCTCTCTGACTGTTTCAGAGCTTGGATTAATCCTTTTAGGAGAGTTCTGATGATGATGGTAACACACTGTGAAATCATGTTTATCATCACTTTGGAGAGAGAATCTCCTCTGGGGCTACAGTTACTTGGAAGGATGAGAAGGAAGGGAATGATGAGAAGGAAGGGAAGGATGAGAAGGAAGGGAAGGGTGGGAAGGATGAGAAGGAAGGATGGGAAGGAAGGGATGGGAAGGGAGGGGAGGGAGGGAGGGAGGGAGGGAGGGAGGGAGGGAAGGGAAGGGAAGGAAGGGAAGGAAGGAAGGGAAGGAAGGAAGGAAGGAAGAAGGAAGTGGGAAGGAAGGAAGGAAGGAAGGAAGGGTGGGAAGGAAGGGTGGGAAGGAAGGGAAGGAAGGGAAGGGGAAGGGAAGGAAGGAAGGAAGGAAGGAAGGAAGGAAGGAAGGAAGGAAGGAAGGAAAGGAAGGAAGGAAGGGGAAGGAAGGAAGGAAGGGAAGGAAGGGAAGGAAGGAAGGAAGGGAAGGGTGGGAAGGGTGGGAAGGAAGGAAGAGTGGGAAGGAAGGGAAGGGTGGAAGGAATGAAGGAAGGGTGGGAAGGAAGGGAAGGAAGGGAAGGGTGGGAAGGAAGGAAGGAAGGAAGGGAAGGGTGGGAAGGAAGGAGAGTTGTTTATCATCACTTTGGAGAGAGAATTTCCTCTGGGGCTACAGTTACTTGGAAGGATGGGAAGGATGAGAAAGGAAGGGAATGATGAGAAGGAAGGGAAGGATGAGAAGGAAGGGAAGGGTGGGAAGGATGAGAAGGAAGGGATGGGAAGGGAGGGATGGGAAGGGAGGGAGGGAGGGGAGGGGAGGGGGAGGGAGGGGAGGGGAGGGGAGGGAAGGGAAGGGGATGGAGGGGAAGGGAGGGGAAGGATGGGAAGGAGGGAGGGAGGGAGGGAAGGGAGGGAAGGAAGGGAAGGGAGGGAGGAAGGAAGGGAAGGGAAGGGTGGGAAGGAAGGGGAAGGAAGGAAGGAAGGAAGGAAGGAAGGAAGGGAAGGAGGAAGGAAGGGAAGGGAAGGAAGGAAGGAAGGGAAGGAAGGGGGGAAGGGTGGGAAGGAATGGAAGGAAGGAAGGAAGGGGAAGGAAGGAAGGAAGGGAAGGAAGGGAAGGAAGGAAGGGTGGGAAGGGTGGGAAGGAAGGGAAGAGTGGGAAGGAAGGGAAGGGTGGGAAGGAATGAAGGGAAGGGTGGGAAGGAAGGGAAGGAAGGGGAAGGGTGGGAAGGAAGGAAGGGAAGGAGTGGGAAGGAAGGGGAAGGGGAGGAAGGAAGGGAAGGAAGGGAAGGAAGGAAGGGAAGGGTGGGAAGGAAGGAAGGGGAAGGGTGGGAAGGAAGGGAAGGAAGGAAGGAAGGAAGGGAAGGAAGGGAAGGAAGGAAAGGAAGGGAAGGAAGGGAAGGAAGGGAAGGGAAGGGAAGGAAGGAAGGAAGGGAAGGAAAGGAAGGGAAGGAAGGGAAGGAAGGGAAAGGAAGGGAAGGAAGGGAAGGAAGGAAGGAAGGGAAGGGTGGGAAGGAAGGGAAGGAAGGAAGAGTGGGAAGGAAGGGAAGGAAGGAAGGAAGGGGGGAAGGAAGGAAGGAAGGAAGAAGGGGAAGGAAGGGGAAGGAAGGGAAGGAAGGGAAGGAAGGGAAGGAAGGAGGGAAGGAAGGGAAGGAGGGAAGGAAGGGAAAGGGAGGGAAGGGAAGGGAAGGGATGGGAAGGAGGAGGGAAGGGTGGGAAGGAAGGGAAGGGAAGGGAAGGATGGGAAGGAAGGGATGGGAAGGGAGGAGGGAGGGAGGGAGGGAGGGGAGGGAAGGAAGGGATGAGGGAAGGAAGGAGAGGGATGGGAGAAGGAGGAGGGAGGGAGGGAGGGAGGAGGGAGGGGAGGGAAGGGTGGGAAGGGATGGAGGGAGGGAGGAAGGGAGGGGAAGGATGGGAAGGGAGGGAGGGAAGGGGAGGGAAGGGAAGGAGGGAAGGGAGGGAAGGAAGGGAAGGAAGGAAGGAAGAAGGAAGGAAGGAGGAAGGAAGGAAGGAAGGAAGGAAGGGAAGGAAGGAAGGGAAGGAAGGGAGGAAAAGGGAAGGGGAAGGAAGGGAAGGAAGGATGGGAAGGGGGGAAGGAAGGAAGGAATGGGAAGGGAAGGGAAGGAAGGAAGGGAAGGAAGGGAAGGAAGGGAAGGGTGGGAAGGGTGGGAAGGAAGGGAAGAGTGGGAAGGAAGGAAGGGTGGGAAGGAATGAAAGGGAAGGGTGGGAAGGAAGGGAAGGAAGGAAGGGTGGGAAGGAAGGAAGGGAAGGGTGGGAAGGAAGGGAAGGGTGAAAGGGAAAGGAAGGAAGGAAGGAAGGGAAGGAAGGGAAGGAAGAAGGGAAGGAAGGGGAAGGAAGGGAAGGAAGGGAAGGAAGGGAAGGAAGGAAGTGTGGGAAGGTGGGAAGGAAGGGCAGGAAGGGAAGGAGAAGGAAGGGAAGGAAGGGAAGGAAGGGAAGGAAGGAAGGAAGGGGAAGGAAGGGAAGGAAGGGAAGGAAGGGAAGGAGGAAGGAAGGGAAGGGAAAGGAAGGAAGGGAAGGGTGGGGAAGGAAGGGAAGGAAGGGGAAGATTGGGAAGGAAGGGAAGGAAGGGAAGGAAGTGGGAAGGGAAGAGTGAAGGAAGGAAGGAAGGGAAGGGTGGGAAGGAAGGAAGGAAGGAGGAAGGGAAGGAAGGAAGGAAGGGAGGGAAGGAAGAAGGAAGGGAAGGAAGGGAGGGAGGGAAGGGGAAGGGAGGGGAAGGGTGGGAAGGAAGGGAAGGAAGGGAAGGATGGGGAAGGAAGGGAAGGGAAGGAGGGAAGGGAGGAAGGATGGGAAGGAAGGGAAGGAGGGAAGGAAGGAAGGTGGGAAGGAAGGGAAGGGAAGGAAGAGGAAGGAAGGGAAGGAAGGAAGGAAGGGAAGGGGAAGGAAGGGAAGGAAGGGAAGGAAAGAAGGAAGGAAGGGAAGGAAGGGGAAGGAAGGAAGGAAGGGAAGGGAAGGGAAGGAAGGGAAAAGGAATGAAAGGGGGAAGGAAGGAAGGAAGAGGGTGGAGTGGGAAGGAAGGGAAAGGAAGGAAGGAAAGGAAGGAAGGAAGGGAAAGGGAAGGAAGGAAAGGAAGGGAAGGGAAGGAAGGAAGGAAGTGGGAAGGAAGGAAGGAAGGAAGAGAAGGGAAGGGAAGAGTGGAAGGAAGGAAGGAAGGGAAGGAAGGGGAAGGAAGGGAAAGGAAGGGAAGGAAGGAAGAGGAAGGAAATGGAAGGGTGGGAAGGAAGGAAGAGGAAAAGGAATGGAAGGGTGGGAAGGAAGGAAGGGAAGTGGAAGGAAGGGAAGGAAGGAAGGAAGGAAGAAGGGAAGGAAGGGAAGGAAGGAAGGGAAGGAAGGAAGGGAAGGAAGAAAGAGTGAAGGAAGGGAAGGAAGGAAGGAAGGAAGTGAAAAAGGAAGGGAAGGGTGGGAAGGAGGTGGGAAGGAAGGAAGGAAGGGAAGGGTGGGAAGGAAGGGAAGGAAGGAAGGGAAGGAAGGAAGGGAAGGGAAGGAAGGAAAGTGGGAAGGAAGGGAAGGAAGAAGGAAGGGAAAGGTGGGAAGGGAAGGAAGGGAAGGAAGGGAAAAAGGAAGGAAGGAAGGAAGGAAGGGAAGTGGGAAGGAAGGGAAGAAGGGAAGAGAAGGAAGGAAGGGAAGGAAGGGGAAGGAAGGAAGGAAGAGAGGAAGGAAGGAAGGAAGGGAAGGAAGGAAGGGAAGGAAGGGAAGGAAGGGAAGGAAGGAAGGAAGGAAGGGAAGGGAAGGAAGGAAGGAAGAGGGAAGAAGAGGAAGGAAGGGAAGGAAGAAAGGAAGAGAGGGAAGGAAGGAAGGGGAAGGAAGGGAAGGAAGGAAGGAAGGAAGGAAGGAAGGGAAGGAAGGGAAGGAAGGAAGGATGGGAAGGAAGGAAGGGAAGGGTGGGAAGGAAGGGAAGGAAGGAAGGAAGGAAAGGAAGGGAAGGAAGGAAGGAAGGGAAGGAAGGGAAAGGAAGGGAAGGAAGGGGAAGGAAGGAAGGAAGGAAGGAAGGAAGGAAGGGAAGGAAGGAAGAGGGAAGGAAGGAAAGGAAGGAAGGAAGGGTGGGAAGAGTGGGGAAGGAAGGAAGGAAGGGAAGGAAGGAAGGGTGGGAAGGAAGGGAAGGAAGGAAGGAAGGAAGGAAGGAAGGTGGGAAGGAAGGGAAGGAAGGGGGAAGGAAGGGAAGGAAGGAAGGAAGGAAGGAAGGGTGGGAAGGAAGGAAGAAGGGAAGGAAGGAAGGAAGGAAGGAAGGGAAGAGAGGAAGGAAGGGAAGGAAGGGAAGGAAAGGAAGGAAGGGAAGGAAGGGAAGGGAAGGAAGGGGAAGGAAGGGAAGAGAAGGAAGGAAGGGAAGGAAGGGATGGAAGGGGAAGGAAGGAAGGGAAGGAAGGGAAGGGAAGGAAGGAAGAAGGGAAGGAAGGAAGGAAGGAAGGAAGGAAGGAAGGGAAGGAAGGAAGGAAGGAAAGGTGGGAAGGAAGGGAAGGAAGGGAAGGGTGGGAAGGAAGGGGAGGGAAGGAAGGAAGGGGGAAGGAAGGGAAGGAAGGGAAGGGAAGGAAGGAAGGAAGGGAAGAAGGAAGGAAGGAAGGGAAGGGTGGGAAGGAAGGAAGGAAGGAAGGAAGGAAGGGAAGGGAAGGAAGGGAAGGAAGGAAGGAAGGAAGGGAAGAGTGAAGAAGGAAGGGAAGGAAGGGAAGGAAGGAAGTGGGAAGGAAGGGGAAGGAAGGGTGGGAAGGAAGGAAGGAAGGGAAGGGTGGGAAGGGAAGGAAGGAAGGGAAGAGAAAGGAAGGGAAGGAAGGGAAGAGGGGAGGAAGGAAGGGGAAGGAAAAGGAAGAAGGAAGGAGGAAGGAAGGAAGGGAAGGGGGGAAGGGTGGGAAGAAGGAAGAGTGGGAAGGAAGGAAGGAAGGAAGGAAGGAAGGAAAGAAGGAAGGGAAGAAGGGAAGGAAGGAAGGAAGGGAAGGAAGGGAAGGAAGGAAGAGGAAGGAAGGAAGGAGGAAGGGAAGGAGTGAAAGGGAAGGAAGGAAGGAAGGGAAGGAAGGGAAGGAAGGGGGAGTGGGAAGGGTAGGAAGGGAGGAAGGGGAAGGGTGGAAGGAAGGAAGGAAGGGAAGGAAGGAAGGAAGGGAAGGAAGGGAAGGGTGGGAAGGAAGGAAGGGTGGGAAGGAAGGAAGGAAGGAAGGAAGGGAAGGGAGGGAGGGAAGGAAGGAAGGGAAGGAAGGGATGAAGGAAGGATGGGAAGGAAGGGAAGGAAGAGAAGGAAGGAAGAGGGAAGGAAAGGGAAGGGGAAGGAAGGAAGGGAGGAAGGAAGGGAGGGAAGGAATGGAAGGGAGGGGAGGAGAGGAGGGGAAGGAAGGAAGGGAAGGAGTGGGGAAGGAAGGAAGGGGGAAGGAAGGAAGGGAAGGATGGAAGGAAGGGGAAGGGTGGGAAGGAAGGGAAGAAGGGAAGAGTGGGAAGGAAGGAAGGAAGGAAGGGAAGGAAGGGAAGGGGAAGGAAGGAAGGGAAGGAAGGAAGGAAGGAAGGGAAGGGTGGGAAGGAAGGAAGGAAGGGAAGGAAGGAAGGAAGGAAAGGAAGGGGAAGAGTGGGAAGGAAGGGAAGGAAGAAGGAAGGAATGGAAGGAAGGGGAAGGGTGGGAAGGAAGGGAAGGAAGGAAGGAAGGAAGGAAGGAAGGAAGTGGGAAGGAAGGGAAGGAAGGGAAGGAAGGGAAGAAGGAAGGAATATGAAGGGAAGGATGGAAGGAAGGAAGAAGGGGAAGGAAGGAAGGAAGGGAAGGAGAAGGAAGGAAGGGAAGGAAAGGAAGGGGAAGGAAGAGGAAGGAAGGGAAGGTGGGAAGGAAGGGAAGGAGGAAGGGAAGGAAGGAAGGGTGGGAAGGAAGGGAAGGAAGGAAGGGGAAGGAAGGGGAAGGAAGAGTGGGAAGGAAGGGAAGGAAGGAAGGAAGGAAGGAAGGGAAGGGAAGGAAGGAAGGGAAGGAAGGGAAGGGAAGGGAAGGAAGGGGAAGGAAGGAAGGAAGGGAAGGAAGGGGAAGGGTGGGAAGGAAGGAAGGGAAGGGAAGGGTGGGAAGGGAAGGGGAAGGGAAGGAAGGAAGGAAGGGAAGGAAGAAGGGTGGGGAAGGAAGGAGGGGAAGGAAGGGAAGGAAGGAAGAGAAGGAAGGAAGGTGGGAAGGAAGGAAGGGATGGAAGGAGGAAGGAAGGGAAGGAAGGGAAGGAAGGAAGAGTGGGAAGGAAGGAAGGAAGGGAAGGGAAGGAAGGGAGGGAAGGGAAGGAAGGAGGGTGGGAAGGAAGGAAGGAAGGGAAGGGTGGGGGGAAGGAAATGGAGGGAGGAAGGGAAGGAAGGAAGGAAGGAAGGAAGGAAGGGTGGGAAGGAAGGAAGAAGGAAGGGGAAGGAAGGAAGGAAGGAAGGAAGGAAGGAAGGAAGGAAGGAAGGAAGGGTGGAAGGAAGGGAAGGAAGGGAAGGAAGGGAAGGAAGGGAAGGAAGGGAAGGAAGGAAGGAAGGAAAGGGAAGGAAGGAAGGAAGGATGGGAAGGAAGGGAAGGAAGGGAAGGAAGGGAAGGAAGGGAAGAGGGGAAGGAAGAAAGGAAGGGAAGGAAGGATGGGAAAAGGAAGGAAGGAAAGGGTGGGAAGGAATGGAAGGAAGGAAGGGAAGGGAAGGGAAGGAAGGGTGGGAAGGAAGGAAAGGAAGGGAAGGAAGGAAGGAAGGGAAGGAAGGGAAGGAAGGGAAAGGGTGGGAAGGAAGGAAGATTGGGAAGGAAGGAAGGAAGGAAGGAAGGAAGGAAGGAAGGGAAGGAAGGGAAGGAAGGAAGGAGGAAGGAATGGGGAAGGAAGGGAAGGGAAGGGAAGGAAGGGAAGGAAGGAAGGGTGGGAAGGGAAGGAAGGAAGGAAGGAAGGAAGGGAAGGAAGGGAAGGGTGGGAAGGAAGGAAGGAAGGGATGGAAGGAAGGAAGGAAGGAAGGAAGGAAGGGAAGGAAGGGGAAGGAAGGGAAGGAAGGAAGGAAGGGAAGGAAGGAAGGGAAGGAAGGGAAGGAAGGGAAGGAAGGGAAGGAAGGGAAGGGAAGGATGGAAGGAAGGAAGGGTGGGAAGGAAGGGAAGGGTGGGAAGGGAGGGAAGAAGGAAAGGAAGGGAAGGGTGGGAAGGAAAGGGAAGGAAGGGAAGGAAAGGAAGGAAGGGAGAGGGAAGGAAGGAAGGAAGGAAGGGAAGAGATTGGAAGGGAAGGAAGGAAGGGGAAGGGGAAGGAAGGGGAAGGAGTGGGAAGAAAAGGAATGAAAGGAAGGGAAGGAAGGAAGGAAGGAAGGAAGGAAGGAAGGAAGGGAAGGGAAGGAAGGGAATGAAGGGAAGGGAAGGAAGGGAAGGGGGAAGGAAGGGAAGGAAGGAAGGAAGGAAGGAAGGAAGGAAGGAAGGAAGGAAGGAAGGAAGGAAGGAAGGAAGGAAGGGAAGGAAGGAAGGAAGGGAAGGAAAGGGAAGGGAAGGATGGGAAGGAAGGAAGGAAGGAAGGAAGGGTGGAAGGGAAGAGAAGGGAAGGAAGGAAGGAAGGGTGGGAAGGAAGGAAGGGAAGGAAGGGGGGAAGGAAGGGAAGGAAGGAAGGAAGGGGGAAGGAAGGGAAGGAAGGGAAGGAAGGGAAGGAAGGAAGGGTGGGAAGGGAGGGAGAGGAAGGGAAGGGGAAGGGAAGGAAGGAAGGAAGGGAAGTGGGAAGGAAGGGAAGGAAGGGAAGGGAAGGAAGAGTGGAAGGAAGGGAAGGAGTGGGAAGGAAGGGGAAGGAAGGGAAGGAAGGAAGGAAGGAAGGAAGGAAGGGAAGGAAGGGAAGGAAGGAAGGGTGGGAAGGAAGGGAAAGGTAGGAAGGGAAGGAAGGAAGGAAGGGAAGGAAGGGAAGGAAGGAAGGAAGGAAGGAAGGGAAGGAAGGGAAGGAAGGGAAAAGGAAGGGTGGGAAGGAAGGGAAGGAAGGGAAGGAAGAAGGAGGAAGGAAGGAAGGAAGGGAAGGAAGTGGGAAGGAAGGGAAGGAAGGAAGGGTGGGAAGGAAGGGGTGGGAAGGAAAGGGAAGGAAGGAAGGAAGGGGAAGGGAGGAAGGAAGGAAGGGAAGGGTGGGAGGAAGAAGGAAGGAAGGGAGGGAAGGGAAGGAAGGGAAGGAAGGAAGGGGAAGGGAAGGAAGGGTGGGAAGGAAGGATGGAAGGAAGGAAGGAAGGAAGGGAAGGGTGGGAAGGAAGGAAGGAAGGAAGAGTGGGAAGGAAGGAAAGGAAGGGAAGGGAAGGAAGGAAGAATGGGAAGGGAAGGAAGGAAGGAAAGCAAGGGAAGAAGAAGGAAGGAAGGGAAAGGAAGGAAGGGAAGGAAGGAAGGAAGGAAGGAAGGAAGGGAAGGGAAGAGTGGGAAGGAAGGAAGGGAAGGAAGGGAAGGAAGGGAAGGGTGGGAAGGAAGGGAAGGAAGGAAGGAAGGGAAGGAAGGAAAGGAAGGGAAGGGTGGGAAGGAAGGAAGGGAAGGGGAAGGGTGGGAAGGAAGGAAGGAAGGGTGAAGGAAGGGGAAGGAAGGAAGGAAGGGAATGAAGGAAGGAAGGAAGGTGGGAAGGAAGGAAGGAAGGAAGGGTGGGAAGGGTGGGAAGGAAGTGGGAAGGAAGGGAAGGGTGGGAAGGAAGGAAGGGAAGGGAAGGGTGGGAAGGAAGGGAAGGAAGGAAGGGTGGGAAGGAAGGAAGGAAGGAAGGAAGGGTGGGAAGGAAGGGAAGGAAGGAAGGAAGATTGGGAAGGAAGGGTAGGAAGGGATGGAAGGAAGGAAGGAAGGGTGGGAAGGAAGGGAAGGAAAAGGAAGGGACGGAAGGAAGGAAGGAAGGGAAGGAAGGAAGGAAGGAAGAGTGGGAAGGAAGGGAAGAAGGTGGGAAGGGGTGGGAAGGAAGGGATGGAAGGAAGGGAAGGAAGAGGGTGGGAAGAAATGGAAGGGTGAAAGGAAGGGAATGGTGGGAAGGGTGGGAAGGAAGGGAAGGAAGGGAAGGAGTGGGAAGGGTGGGAAGGAAGGAAAGGGGAAGGGATGGAAGGAAGGGTAATGGAAGGGATGGAAGGGAAGGAAGGGAAGGGTGGGAAGGAAGGGAAGGAAGTGAAGGTGAAGGAAGGGAAAGGAAGGGAAGGAAGAAGGAAGGGAGGTGGGAAGGGGAAGGAAGGGAAGGAAGGGCTGGAAGGAAGGGAAGGAAGGGAAGGAAGGAAGGGAAGGGAATGGAAGGAAGGAAGGAAGGAATGGGGAAAGTGGGAAGGAAGGGAAGGAAGGGAAGAAGGAAGAGGAAGGAAGGAAGGGAAGGAAGGAAGGGTAGGAAGGGATGAAGGGTGGGAAAGGAAGGGAAGGAAGGGGAAGGAAGGGAAGGAAGGGAATGAAGGGAAGGGTGGGAAGGAAGGGGAAGGATGGGAAGGAAGGAAAGGAAGAATGGGAAGGGAAGGGAAGGAAGGGAAGGAAGGGAAGGGGAAGGTGGGAAGGAAGGAAGGGTGGGAAGGGTGGGAAGAACGAAGGGCTGGGAAGGGGAAGGAAGGGTGGGAAGGAAGGAAGGAAGGGAAGGAAGGAAGGGAAGGGGAAGGAAGGAAGAAAGGAAGGAAGGGAAGGAAGGGATGGAAGGAAGGAAGGGAAGGATGGGAAGAAATGGAAGGAAGGGAAGGGTGAGGAAGGAAGGAAGGAAGGGAAGGAAGGGAAGAGTGGGAAGGAAGGGAAGGGAAGGGAAGGAAGGGATGGAAGGAGGGAGGGAAGGAAGGGAAGGAAGGAAGGAAGGGAAGGAAGGGGAAGGGAAGATTGGGAAGGAAGGGAAGGGAAGGAAGGGAAGGGGGAGGGAAGGAAGGAAGGGAAGGAAGGAAGGAAGGAAGATGGGAAGGAAGGGAAGGAAGGAAGGAAGGGGGAAGGAAGGAAGGAAGGGGAAGGAAGGGAAGGAAGGGGAAGGAAGGAAGGAAGAAGGGAAGGAAGAGGGAAGGAAGGAAGGGAAGGAAGGGTGGGAAGGAAGGGATGGAAGGAAGGAAGGGAAGGAAGGGAAGGAAGGGAAGGAAGGCTGAAGGAATGGAAGGAAGGAAGGTGGAAGGAAGGAAGGAAGGGAAGAGTGGGAAGGAATGAAGGAAGGAAGGAAGGAAGGGAAGGAAGGAAGGATGGGAAGGAAGGAAGGGTGGGAAGGAAGGGAAGGAAGGGAAGAGTGGGAAGGAATGAAAGGAAGGGACGGAAGGAAGGGAAGGAAGGGAAGGAGTGGGAAGGAAGGAAGGAAGGGAAGGAAGGGGAAGGAAGGAAGGAAGGAAGGAAGGGAAGGAAGGAAGGAAGGGTGGGAAGAGTGGGAAGGAAGGGAAGGAAGGAAGGAAGGACGGGTGGGAAGGAAGGGAAGGAAGGAAGGGTGGGAAGGAAGGGAAGGAAGGGAAGGAAGGGAAGGAAGGGAAGGAAGGGAAGGGGGGGAAGGAAGGAAGGGAAGGGTGGGAAGGAAGGGAAGGAAGGGAAGGGAATGAAGGGAAGGAAGGAAGGAAGGAAGAGTGGGAAGGAAGGGAAGGAAGGGGAAGGAAGGGAAGGAAGGGAGGAATGGGAAGGAAGGGAAGGGAAGGAAGGAAGGGTGGAAGGAAGGGACGGAAAGGGAAGGAAGGAAGGAAGGGAAGGAAGGGAAGGGTGGGAAGGAAGGGAAGGAAGGAAGGAAGGGAATGGAAGGAAGGGAAGGAAGGGAAGGAAGGGAAGGAAGGGAAGGAAGGAAGAAGGGAAGGAAGGAAGGAAGGGAATGGGAAGGAAGGAAGGAAGGGAAGAGTGGGAAGGAAGGGAAGGAAGGAAGGAAGGGTGGAAGGAATGGGAAGGAAGGGAAGGAAGGGAAGGAAGGGAAGGAAGGGAAGAAGGGGAAGGAAGGGAAGAGTGGGAAGGAAGGAAGGATGGGAAGGAAGGGAAGGAAGGAAGGAAGGGTGGGAAGGAAGGAAGGGTGGAAGGAAGGGGAAGGAAGGATAGAAGGGAGGGAAGGAAGGGAAGAAGGGTGGGGAAGAAATGGAAGGAAGGGAAGGGTGGGAAGGAAGGGAAGAGTGGGAAGGAAGGAAGGAAGGGAAGGAAGGAAGGAAGGAAGGGAAGGAAGGGAAGGAAGGGAAGGAAGGAAGGAAGGGATGGAAGGGAAGGAAGGGAAGGGTGGGAAGGAAGGGAAGGAAGTGAAGAGTGAGAAGGAAGGGAAGGAAGGGAAGGGAAGGAAGGGAAGGGTGGGAAGGGTGGGAAGGAAGGGATGGAAGGGGAGGGAGGGAAGGAAGGGAAGGGTGGGAAGAAATGGAAGGGTGGGAAGGAAGGGAAGGGTGGGAAGGAAGGGAAGGAAGGGAAGAGTGGGAAGGAAGGGAAGGAAGGGAAGGAAGGGAAGGGAAGGAAGGGAAGGAAGGGAAGATTGGGAAGGAAGGGTAGGAAGGGATGGAAGGGAAGGAAGGGAAGGGTGGGAAGGAAGGGAAGGAAGTGAAGAGTGAGAAGGAAGGGAAGGAAGGGAAGGAAGGGAAGAGTGGGAAGGAAGGGAAGGGTGGGAAGGGTGGGAAGGAAGGGATGGAAGGGGAGGGAGGGAAGGAAGGGAAGGGTGGGAAGAAAGGGAAGGCTGGGAAGGAATGGAAGGGTGGGAAGCGTGGGAAGGAAGGGAAGGAAGGGAAGAGTGGGAAGGAATGAAAGGAAGGGAAGGGAAGGAAGGGAAGGAAGGGAAGAGTGGGAAGGAAGGGGAAGAAGGAAGGGAAGGAAGGGAAGGGAAGGGTGGGAAGGAAGGGAATGAAGGAAGGGAAGGAAGGGAAGGGAAGGAAGGGAAGGAAGGAAGGGAAGAGTGGGAAGGAAGGGAAGGAAGGGAAGGAAGGGAAGGAAGGACGGGTGGGAAGGATGGGAAGGAAGGGAAGGAAGGAAGGGTGGGAAGGAAGGGACGGAAGGGAAGGAAGGGAAGGACGGGAAGGAAGGGAAGGGTGGGAAGGAAGGGAAGGAAGGGAAGGGAGGGAAGGGTGTGAAGGGTGGGAAGGAAGGGAAGGAAGGGAAGGAAGGGAAGGAAGGGAAGAGTGGGAAGGAAGGGAAGGAAGGGAAGGAAGGGAAGGGTGGGAAGGGAACACAGCCGCACAGAGTAAACTAACTCCTCCCTGCTGTAACAACACCTACACACCAATACAATGATAAATGTTATCTCTCCTCTCCTCTCCTCTTTCTTGAGCTCTGTCTTTCTCTCCACAAGTCTATAATTCCACTTTGAAGACAAGTTGAGTTATACAGACCAGTGCTTTAGTGCAGAGTTCACTACACACACACACACACACACACACACACACACACACACACACACACACACACACACACACACACACACACACACACACACACACACACACACATACACACACACACACACACACACACACACACAGGGGCACAACGTTCACTGGTGTCCGGGGGACATGACCGGTTGGGTAGGTTGTTTGGCAGTTTCAGATGTAGCTGGCAAGGCACAGTGCATTCAGAAAGTATTCAAACCCCTTCACTTTTTCTATATTTTGTTACGTTATAGCCTTATTCTAAAATTGATTCAATTGTTTTAGAATTTTTCTGCACACAATAACACATGACAAAGCAAAAACAGCATTTAAAAAAATATTTGCAAATATATAAAAAAAAATGAAAAACTTAAATATCACATTACATAAGTATTCAGACCCTTTACTCAGTACTTTGTTGAAGCACCTCTGGCAGCTATTACAGCCGTGAGTCTTCTTGGATTTGACACTACAAGCTTGGCACACCTGTATTTGGGGAGTTTCTCCCGTTCTTCTCTGCAGTCCTGTCAGGTTGTGCCTTTGCACAGATATTTTCAGGTCTATAAAGAGATGTTCGATCGGATTCAAGTCCAGGCTCTGAATTGGCCACTCAAGGACATTCAGAGACTTGTCCCGAAGCTACTCCTGCATTGTCTTGGCTGTGTGCTTAGGGTCGTTGTCCTGTTGGAGAATGTTTTCTTCAAAGATCTCTCTGTGCTTAACTCTGTTCATCTTTCTCTCTATCCTGACAAGTCTCCTAGTCCCTGCCTCTGAAAAACATCCCAACAGCATGATGTTGCCACCACCATGCATCACCGTAGGGATATGATTAGGACAATCGAGTGCGTTATAATGGAGTATATTGAGTTGGCAGCAGGACAATATAGAGAGTTATAGTGGAGTATATTGAGTTAACAGCAGGACAATATAGAGAGTTATAGTGGAGTATATTGAGTTAACAGCAGGAGGGACTTATAGTGGAGTATATTGAGTTAACAGCAGGACAATATAGAGAGTTATAACGGAGTATATTGAGTTAACAGCAGGACAATATAGAGAGTTATAACGGAGTATATTGAGTTAACAGCAGGACAATATAGAGAGTTATAATGGAGTATATTGCGTTAACAGCAGGACAATATAGAGAGTTATAGTGGAGTATATTGAGTTAACAGCAGGACAATATAGAGAGTTATAACGGAGTATATTTGAGTTAACAGCAGGACAATATAGAGAGTTATAATGGAGTATATTGAGTTAACAGCAGGACAATATAGAGAGTTATAGTGGAGTATATTGAGTTAACAGCAGGAGGGACTTATAGTGGAGTATATTGAGTTAACAGCAGGACAATATAGAGAGTTATAATGGAGTATATTGAGTTAACAGCAGGACAATATAGAGAGTTATAATGGAGTATATTGAGTTAACAGCAGGACAATATAGAGAGTTATAATGGAGTATATTGAGTTAACAGCAGGACAATATAGAGGGTACTTTAAAGGAACAATAAACATGGCCATTGTGAGAACTAATGTAGACATGTTCAGTAGAGTATTTACAGAAGAGGATATGACGCAAGAATAAATATTGGGAAAGGACCATTTTTGAATGGTTTTCTTATTGAGGTCCTGAATAAATATACTTCAATCAAACATGTTTATGTCATCATGTTCATTGTGGATTACCAAGGTTTTCCATCTTGAGCAAGAATGCCCTATATACAGTACATTATTATCCTCTTTCTCACCATCATCCTCTTCCTCCTCCCTTCATCGTTTTCTCCTTTTGTCTTCATACTCCCACCCTTTCTCCCTCCTCCTTCTCATCTCCTCATCTCCTCTCTTCTTCCCCCTCTCAATCTACTTCTCCTTCCCTTTATATGTCCTATTCTGCCCTCCGTTTTCTCCTCTTCTCTCCTCCTCCTCTCCTCCCTATTGTCCTCTCCTCTCCTCCCTCATGTCCTCTCCTCCCTCCCTCCTGTCCTCTCCTCCTTCCTGTCCTCTCCTCTCCTCCCTCATGTCCTCTCCTCTCCTCCCTCATGTCCTCTCCTCCCTCCTCTCCTCTTCCTCTCCTCCTCCTCTTATCCTCCCTCCTGTCCTCTCCTCCACCTCCTCCCTCCTCCTCTCCTCCTCTCCCCCTCTCCTCCCTCTCCTGTCCTCCTCCCCCTCATGTCCTCTCCTCCCTCCTGTCCTCTCCTCTCCTCTCCTCATGTCCTCTCCTCCCTCCTGCCCTCCTCCTCCTCCCTCCTGTCCTCCTCTCCTCCTCTCCTGCCTCCCTCCTCCCTTCTCCTCTCTCCTGTACTCTCTTCCTCTCCCTCCCTCCTCCCTCTCCTCCCTCTCCCTCCCTCCCTCCCCCTCCTCCTCCTCAACTCCTCCCTATTGTCCTCTCCTTCCTCCTGCCCTCTCCTCCTCTTCTCCTTCCTCCTGTCCTCTCATCCTCATCGCCTCCTCCTCTCCTCCCTCCTGCCCTCTCCTCCTCCCTCCCTCCTCCCTCCCTCCTCCCTCCCTCCCTCTTCCCCCTCCCTCCCTCCCTCCTCTCCTCCTCCTCCCTCCCTCCCTCTCCTCCCTCCTCCCTCCCCCTCCCTCCCTCCCTCCCTCCCTCCCTCCCTCCCTCCCTCCCTCCTGTCCTCTCCTCCCTCCTTCCTGTCCTCTCCTCCCCTCCTCCTGTCCTCTCCTCCTCTCCTCCTCTCCTCCCCCTCCTGTTCTCTCCTCCTCATCTCCTCCTCCTCTCCTCCCTCCTCTGTCCTCTTCTCCTCATCTCCTCCCTCCTCCCTCTCCTCCCTCCTGTCCTCTTCTTCTCATCTCCTCCCCCCTCTCTCCTCCCTCCTGTCATCTCCTCCTCTTCTCCTCCCTCCTGTCCTCTTCTCCACTTCTCTCCTCCTCTCCTCCCCCTGTCCTCTCCTCCTCTCCTTCCTCTTCTCCCCTCTCCTGTCCTCTCCTCCTCATCTCCTCCCTCCTGTCCTCTTCTCCTCATCTCCTCCTCCTCTCCTCCCTCCTGTCCTCTTCTCCTCATCTCCTCCTCCTCTCCTCCCCCCTGTCCTCTCCTCCTCTCCTTCTCTCCTCCCTCCTGTCCTCTCCTCCTCATCTCCTCCTCCTGTCCTCTTCTCCTCATCTCCTCCTCCTCCTCATCTCCTCCCTCCTGTCCTCTTCTCCCTCATCTCCTCCTCCTCTCCTCCCCCTGTCCTCTCTCCTCCTCTCCTTCTCTCCTCTCTCTCCTGTCCTCTCCTCCTCATCTCCTCCTCCTGTCCTCTTCTCCTCATCTCCTCCTCCTCCCTCCTGTCCTCTTCTCCTCATCTCCTCCTCCTCTCCTCCCTCCTGTCCTCTCCTCCTCTTCCTCTCCTTCTCTCCTCCCTCCTGTCCTCTTCTCCTCTTCCTCTCCTTGTCTCCTCCCTCCTGTCCTCTCCTCCTCCTCTCCTTTTCCTCTCTTCATCCCATATTACTTTCATTAGTGCTTGTGAATAAATGAGGATGGAAACAAAGAATTTCATGCTGTGTTTTAGTTTTCCTCTAATTTATATTTCTTCTCATTGTGTTCTAGGCTTTATAGGAAAACCCCCCAAAACTAAAACTGACAAATGGAATTATTTACTGCATGACTGTCTGTCTGCATCCCAAATGGCACCCTAATACCCACAAAGTGCACTAGTTTTTGTCCCATAGGGCTCTGCCATTTTGGAGTGAACAAGTCTTTTGGACAACCAGGCAATACTTTCAGTGTCAAGATAATTGTACTTTTCACTGCATTATGCAATATACCTTAGAGCCACACACACACACACACACACACACACACACACACACACACACACACACACACACACACACACACACACACACACACACACACACACACACACACACACACATTGCATAATTTAGAATCATTCTGAGTTTATTGCATAAAGACTACTGTGAAGTGGGCTGTTATTGCTTTTCCTCATACATAAAGACTACTGTATCTGAGACAGTGAAGTGGGCTGTTATTGCTTTTCCTCATACATAAAGACTACTGTATCTGAGACAGTGAAGTGGGCTGTTATTGCTTTTCCTCATACATAAAGACTACTGTATCTGAGACAGTGAAGTGGGCTGTTATTGCTTTTCCTCATACATAAAGACTACTGTATCTGAGACAGTGAAGTGGGCTGTTATTGCTTTTCCTCATACATAAAGACTACTGTATCTGAGACAGTGAAGTGGGCTGTTATTGCTTTTCCTCATACATAAAGACTACTGTATCTGAGACAGTGAAGTGGGCTGTTATTGCGCTACATCATACATGACTAATGGTAGCTTGGTAAGAATTAATTTCTGTCGTCACGTTGGTAATTATGCAAAAGCAACATTTAAAGTTCAACTTGTGTATGTAGAGTTGTTGTGTTGAAGAACCTTATAGAAGCACTGAGGTTAGGTGTGGGCATTTCTATAGGTCATGACCTATAGTCATACCCTTCCAGCCTTACTCTGGTTATGAAACAGACACCAGTACAGTGCCTTGCAAAGTATTCAAAGTTTTTCCTATTTTGCTGCATTACAACCTGCAATTAAAATATATTTTTAATTTGGATTTAATGTAATGGACATACATCAAATAGTACAAATTTGTGGTGAAATAAAAAAATAACTTGTTTCACAATGTAAAATAAATAAATAACGGAAAAGTTATGCGTGCATATGTATTCACACACTTTGCTATGAAGCCCCTAAATAAGATCAAACCAAATACCTTCAGAAGTTACATAATGAGTTAAATAAAGTCCACCTGTGTATAATCTAAGTGTCACATGATCCGTCACATGATCTTAGGAAATATAGACCTGTTCTGAAAAGCCCCAGAGTCTGTAACACCACCAAGCAAGTGGCACCATGAAGACCAAGGAGCTCTCCAAACAGGTCAGGGACAAAGTTGTGGAGAAGTACAGATCTGGGTTGGGTTATAAAAAAATATCCCAAACTTTGAACATCCCACAGAGCACCATTAAATTCATTATTAAAAATATGGAAGTAATGTGGCACCACAACAAACCTGCCAAGAGAGGGCCGCACACCAAAACTCACGTGCCAGGCAGAGGGCATTACAATTTTTTCAACTGCTTACACAAGTTTTCAAGACTGTCTCCTTTTTTTCAAAACTCTACACACAATTCCCAAAACTGCACCCACAAATGCCTCACATCTCATTCAAAATGTAACACTGCATTCAAAATGCCATAAACACATGTCAGAATGAAGCATTTGCATCAAATGGCAAACACTGCTTTCATAATAGTACATTTTTGGATATACCATGTAAACACTGTTGTTCTAAATCTAAAGCTCTTTGGTCTTTCATAGGCTTATATCTACATTTCAATACAATGTTCTACAGTGAAAGTAATCTGCTGAGAGGGGTAACAAGTACACTGTAAACACCAATGCTATGTAGAAACAGAAAATATTTATTAGGCCAAACACACTGTATACAGTAGCATACAACAAAACAATAAACATATGTAAACCAAAAGTATATTCTTTAGAATACAGTAAAGAACACAATTGTGTGTGTGGGGTCCCAGGGGGGCAGTCCAGGAATTGGTACGGGGGGTTGGCGATCATACACTTTCCAGCGCCAGACTGAGAAGAATTCCTCTATGAGATTTAGAAAAGGTGAATATGGGGGTAGGTACAAAACTACAAATTGTGGATGGGTGGCAAACCAGTTTTGGACCAGAACAGCCCGGTGAAAACTAACATTGTCCCATAAAACCACAAATCTAGCAGGCTCCTGATCTGGATCAGGGACAAGCATTGTGTAAATTGCATCCAGAAAAGTGAGCATATGGCCGGTGTTGTACGGACCCAGTGTGGCATTGTGATGGAGGACCCCGTTTTGAGTGATGGCAGCACACATAGTTATATTACCCCCACGCTGTCCAGGGACAACACATAGTTATATTACCCCCACGCTGTCCAGGGACAACACATAGTTATATTACCCCCACGCTGTCCGGGGACAACACATAGTTATATTACCCCCACGCTGTCCAGGGACAACACATAGTTATATTACCCCCACGCTGTCCAGGGACAACACATAGTTATATTACCCACACGCTGTCCAGGGACAACACATAGTGATATTACCCACACGCTGTCCAGGGACAACACATAGTTATATTACCCACACGCTGTCCAGGGACAACACATAGTTATATTACCCCCACGCTGTCCGGGGGCAACACATAGTTATATTACCCCCACGCTGTCCAGGGACAACACATAGTTATATTACCCCCACGCTGTCCAGGGACAACACATAGTTATATTACCCCCACGCTGTCCAGGGACAACACATAGTTATATTACCCCCACGCTGTCCATAGTTATATTACCCCACGCTGTCCAGGGACAACACATAGTTATATTACCCCACGCTGTCCAGGGACAACACATAGTTATATTACCCCCACGCTGTCCAGGGACAACACATAGTTATATTACCCCACGCTGTCCAGGGACAACACATAGTTATATTACCCCACGCTGTCCAGGGACAACACATAGTTATATTACCCCCATGCTGTCCAGGGACAACACATAGTTATATTACCCCCACGCTGTCCAGGGACAACACATAGTTATATTACCCCCACGCTGTCCAGGGACAACACATAGTTATATTACCCCCACGCTGTCCAGGGACAACACATAGTTATATTACCCACACGCTGTCCAGGGACAACACATAGTGATATTACCCACACGCTGTCCAGGGACAACACATAGTTATATTACCCACACGCTGTCCAGGGACAACACATAGTTATATTACCCCCACGCTGTCCGGGGGCAACACATAGTTATATTACCCCCACGCTGTCCAGGGACAACACATAGTTATATTACCCCCACGCTGTCCAGGGACAACACATAGTTATATTACCCCCACGCTGTCCAGGGACAACACATAGTTATATTACCCCCACGCTGTCCATAGTTATATTACCCCCACGCTGTCCAGGGACAACACATAGTTATATTACCCCCACGCTGTCCAGGGACAACACATAGTTATATTACCCCCACGCTGTCCAGGGACAACACATAGTTATATTACCCCCACGCTGTCCAGGGACAACACATAGTTATATTACCCCACGCTGTCCAGGGACAACACATAGTTATATTACCCCCACGCTGTCCAGGGACAACACATAGTTATATTACCCCCACGCTGTCCAGGGACAACACATAGTTATATTACCCCCACGCTGTCCAGGGACAACACATAGTTATATTACCCCCACGCTGTCCAGGGACAACACATAGTTATATTACCCCACGCTGTCCAGGGACAACACATAGTTATATTACCCCCACGCTGTCCATTGTTATATTACCCCCACGCTGTCCAGGGACAACACATAGTTATATTACCCACACGCTGTCCAGGGACAACACATAGTTATATTACCCCCACGCTGTCCAGGGACAACACATAGTTATATTACCCCCACGCTGTCCATTGTTATATTACCCCCACGCTGTCCAGGGACAACACATAGTTATATTACCCCCACGCTGTCCAGGGACAACACATAGTTATATTACCCCCACGCTGTCCAGGGGCAACACATAGTTATATTACCCCCACGCTGTCCAGGGACAACACATAGTTATATTACCCCACGCTGTCCAGGGACAACACATAGTTATATTACCCCCACGCTGTCCAGGGACAACACATAGTTATATTACCCCCACGCTGTCCAGGGACAACACATAGTTATATTACCCCCACGCTGTCCAGGGACAACACATAGTTATATTACCCACACGCTGTCCAGGGACAACACATAGTTATATTACCCACACGCTGTCCAGGGACAACACATAGTTATATTACCCCCACGCTGTCCAGGGACAACACATAGTTATATTACCCCCACGCTGTCCAGGGACAACACATAGTTATATTACCCCCACGCTGTCCATTGTTATATTACCCCCACGCTGTCCAGGGACAACACATAGTTATATTACCCCCACGCTGTCCAGGGACAACACATAGTTATATTACCCCCACGCTGTCCAGGGACAACACATAGTTATATTACCCCCACGCTGTCCAGGGACAACACATAGTTATATTACCCCACGCTGTCCAGGGACAACACATAGTTATATTACCCCCACGCTGTCCAGGGACAACACATAGTTATATTACCCCCACGCTGTCCAGGGACAACACATAGTTATATTACCCCCACGCTGTCCAGGGACAACACATAGTTATATTACCCCCACGCTGTCCATTGTTATATTACCCCACGCTGTCCAGGGACAACACATAGTTATATTACCCCACGCTGTCCAGGGACAACACATAGTTATATTACCCCCACGCTGTCCAGGGACAACACATAGTTATATTACCCCCACGCTGTCCAGGGACAACACATAGTTATATTACCCCCACGCTGTCCAGGGACAACACATAGTTATATTACCCCCACGCTGTCCAGGGACATTGGTAATTGCCCTCTGTCCTATTACATTTCTTCCGCGGCGCCTGGTTTTGGTGAGGTTGAAGCCAACCTCATCCACATAAATAAATTAATGGTGAATTACATGGGCATCCAGCTCCAATACTCTCTGTAACAGACAAAAGGATATACAGATGAGTAAATATGGTATGTCTGAAGTACTGGAAGTTGTGTTGCAAACATACCTCTACAAAGTCATGTCGCATATTCTTGACTCTGTCAGAGTTTCTCTCAAATGGCACCTTGTAAAGTTGTTTCATCGTCACTCGGGGCCGTTGGAGGATGTGTTGTATGGTCGACAGTAAAGTTGTTTCATCGTCACTTGGGGCCGTTGGAGGATGCGTTGTATGGTCGACAGTAAAGTTGTTTCATCGTCACTCGGGGTCGTTGGAGGATGCGTTGTATGGTCGACAGTAAAGTTGTTTCATCGTCACTCGGTGCCGTTGGAGGATGCGTTGTATGGTCGACAGGCTTACAGCATTGATGTTGTTAAATATGGTGTCATTATTCAAGTTATGTTCTCTTATCTCTCGAATCCTAATTGCATTGTTGGCCAAAACCATATTTATAATTGCAGTCTCTTGTACATCTGTAAACAAGCGTCCTCGTCCTCCATGATGTCGTTGCCTTTCCACTCTGTACAGAATTGAAACACAGTATGTGTTCAGCATAGGAACTGTAAACAATGTACAAAAAAATGTAGTACAGCATGATAACCAACCCTCAT